>NW_026652294.1:26323422-26330601 GCF_009828535.3 Hylobates moloch | reverse complement strand
GTGATTTGGCTTTAGCAGCTTCCTGGAAGGTGGTGCTGCTGGGTGATAAAGCAGAGGGACGGAGCTTGCAGAATTCAGGTGATAGGGCTTGGATCTGAGGCCCCAGCGTGTCTCATGTTGAATTGGAACCCTCAACGTTGGAGGTGGGGACTGGTGGGAGGTGACTGGATCATGAGGGTGGATCTCTCATGGGTTGGTGCTGTCCTCGAGATAGTGAGTTCTCACCAGATCTGGTTTAAAAGCATGTGGCACCTCTGCCCCACACTCTTTCTCCTGCTTTTGCCATGTGATGCGCCTCCTTCCTTTTTGCCTTCTGCCATAATTGGAAGCCTCCTGAGGCTTCCCCAGAAGCTGAACAAGTGCTGGTGCCATGCTTGTACAGCCTGTAGAACCATGAGCCAGTTAAACCTCTTTTCTTATAAATGACCCCATCTCAGGTATTTCTTTATAGCAATGCCAGAACAGCCGAACACACAGAGGGTTTGCTGAGCAGAGCCGCAGGGCCAGAAAGTACATGGCGGTCCCAAGCCCGACTGTGGGACAGTCCATCCTCAGAGCTGTCCTCTTCCCTACGCCCCTGCCCACCCCCTGGGCCGGGATGCAGCGCTGCCCCCAGCCCCTCTGGAACTCAGGAGGGAGCCCCATGCCGTTCCAGGTGTGGAGAGCAGCATGCGCGTCACTCGCTGCGGCCAAATCCTATGGAGCCCGCCGCTGCACAACTACGTCGTCCTCCGCTACCTCGTGGGCGCTTCCTGCGTGCGGTGAGTAGGCAAGGGGGTCGCTTGGGGTGAAGCCCAGTGGCCTTCCCTGCCATGCTGGGCCCGCATGGACCAGTCCCCTCCTTGCCCCGGGTCTGGGGTCATGCCCTACTTGGGCCTCAGAATACCACTTCCTGGACACCAAGGACCTCATCCAAGGCCCAGTCAGGTACCCACTCTGCTGAGGGGACTTTTGTCCTTTGCTCCCCAGAACCTCCCCCGCTTCTCCCTGCAGCAAGAGCTGGGGAGACGGCAGCGTGGGACTCACCGGTAATCCCCTGCAGAGGCCTGTCACTCCTCCCCCACTGCCAGGTCTGGGTGGGGCTTCATCCCGGCCCTAGGGGGTGGGGCACAGGACTCAGGCCTAAGCCAATCAGAGCCTTCTCTGGCTGCAGCAATGGGGCCAAGGTGAACATGTGACCTAGGCTTGTCCAATCGGGGTGAATCTGGGGCTTTTTTGCTGAGAAAGTGGCACTAAGACCTGTTGTATCCTTCTCTGCCATATTTGATGAGCCCTGTGCTTCTATCTTGCCAGCCCGAGGAGTCAGCCTGCCTGAGACTGCAGAGTCCTGTCGCACCCCAGAGCCCTCGGGCAGCTCGGCTGCTTTATGCCCAATTCTTCACTCTCCGTGTATCCACCTCCTTTGCAGGGCCCTCCCACTGTGACCCTGGCCTTGGCCACCAGGCTTGCTTTAGCCAATGGGATGTGAGCATACAGGACGCCAGTCAAAGCATGAAAACTGCTTGCAATAGAGCTTGGGTGTGCGCCTGGGCCTATGTTGTGAGAATGTGCCCCATTTAGCCATTGGAAGGACTTGGGACACCTGCAGGAGAACAGAGTCACCCCGGCTGACAGCCAGCTCAGCCAGGACATGTAAGCAATCCCCTCAAAAGACAAATAGAACCACCCAGCTGACCCACTGACTCATGGGCAGTAATGACCAGCAGTTGCTTTCAGTGAGTGGGCTTGGGCATGCCCCCCTGCCTGGCTAATTTTTGTATTTTTAATAGACACAGGGTTTCACCATGTTGGCCAGGCTGGTCTTGAACTCTGGACCTCAAGTGATCCACCTGCCTTGGCCTCCCAAAGTGCTGGTATTACAGGCATGAACCACCGTGCCTGGCCTACCCTAAGTCGAAGGTCAAACCACGTGCTTGATTTCTCAAGTCGCCCGCTTGGCCCTCTTCCAAGGGTACTTTTCTTCCTTTCGTTCCTGCTTTAAAGCTTTTTTAATACACTTTCACTCCTGCTCTAAAACTTGCCTCGGTCCTTGGTCTCTCACTCATCCTTATGCCCCTCAGTCGAACTCTTTCTTTTCCTTTATTTTTTTTACACAGATTCTCACTCTGTTGCCCAGACTGGAGTGCAGTGGCATGATCTCGGCTCACTGCAACCTCTGCCTCCCGGGTTCAAGCAATTCTCCTGCCTTGGCCTCCTGAGTAGCTGGGACTACAGATGTGCTCCACCCATACATGGCTAATTTTTTGTATTTTTAGTAGAGATGGGGTTTCACCATGTTAGCCAGGCTGGTCTCCAACGCCTGACCTCAGGGGATCCACCTGCCTTGGCCTCCCACAGTGCTGGGATTACAGGCATGAGTCACCGAGCCCGGCCAGTCAAAATCTTCGGAGGAGGCAAGGATTGAGATTGCTGCAGAACATAGGGATTTGCCGTCAGTAACATACTGTGTGACTCAGGTTCTGAGCTTGGGCAGAGAAGAGGGGTGTCATTTGGGGACTCCATCCCCAGCTGGGATGGCACGAGGCTTACGGGGGGGGGGGTGTGGGGGTGTAACGGCCACTCTGCAACCCTCCCTATCCCCGTCCCCATGCCCGTGACCCTGCACCATCCATGTTCTGAAGGCAGGGCCAACTCAGCGCCCACCAGCACCGAGCTGCTACTGAGCCGCCCTCTCTCCCAGAAGGAAAATGGATTCAGCCGGTGGCTAACCAGCCTGGCACCTTCGTGACTCAGCCCCATCTCCTCTGCCCAGAAGCAGCTTCAAGAAACGGTAATAGGATCCACGCCTCTGGTAAAGGAATGGCCAGGCCTCAGGGGCATGGTGCTGCCACCTGAGCATCAGATGGAGTCGGAGGCTGGTTAGGAGAAAGCAGAACCCTCTCCGGCTCGCAGGCCCAGCTTTTGCCCTGGAGTGTGAGGTGCCCGCTGAGCACCGATAGGTGTGGGGGAGTCGCTCAGCAGCCACAGGGGCCCCTCAAGGATAGCCAGCACCAGCAGTGTAGGAAACATAGCGGCAGACGAGGGGTGGGGGAATAATGGGAAGACACAAGTGAAGAGGGAGGAGGCCAGCGAGGAGACCGCACCCTCCAAGTTCCAGAGCAGAGCCCTGGGCGTGGGCTTGGCCTTGGCCTGCCAGTGACCCCGGGAGCATCCGAACGGGTACCGGGGGTCCCGGCGCAAATAGGTCAACACCCCAAGCAGGCACGGAGGGGCCGCCACGGGGGATCTGCAGAGTGGACTTTTGTTTTGTTCCCCAGAACCACCCCGGCTTCTCTCTGCAGCAAGAGCAGGGGGAGATGGCAGCGTGGGACGCGTGGCTAATCTCCTGCAGTGGCCTGTCACTCCTCCCCCACTGCCAGGTCTGGGTGGGGCTTCATCCCAGCCCCAGGGGTGGGGCACAGGACTCAGCCCTAAGTCAAGCAGAGCCTTCCCTGGCTGCAGCAATGGGTCCAAGGTGAGCATGTGACCCTAGGCTTGTTCAATCAGGGTGAACCTGGGGCTTTTATGCTGGGCATGTGGGACTAAGACGTTGTATCCTCCTCTGCCATATCTGATGGAAGCACAGGGCCCATCTTGGCGGCCCAAGGAGTCAGCCTGCCTGAGACTGCAGAGTCCTGTCGCACCCCAGAGCCCTCGGGCAGCTCGGCTGCTTTATGCCCAATTCTTCACCCTCCGTGTATCCCCCTCCTTTGCAGGGCCCTCCCACTGTGACCCTGGCCTTGGCCACCAGGCTTGCTTTGGCCAATGGGATGTGAGCATACAGGATGCCAAAGCATGAAAACTGCTTCCAATAGCGCTTGTGCGCGCGCCTGGGCCTGTGTTGTAAGAATGTGCCCCGCTTAGCCATTGGAAGGACTTGGGCCACCTGCAGGAAAACAGTCACATGTAAGTGATCCCCTCAAAAGACCAATAGAACCACCCAGCTGACCCACTGACTCATGGGCAGTAATGACCAGCAGTAGCTTTCAGTGACTGGGCTTGGGTGGTGTGTTACGCAGCAGTGTGGCAGCAGCAGGGACTGGCAGCCCCTAGCCACTCCATTCCCATTTTCAGTTAAACCGCATTGGGTTACGATTCAAAACATCAATCCTAACATGCATTGTTTTATCCCGGTCCACAACTCAGGAACCACAGAGAAGAGTCTAAGGACCAGAGGCGTGGAGTTTTCATTAGAAGGTTCTTAGTTCAGCTAATGCCTGGTTATTTTTACAGATGGCAAGTTTACAAAAACACACAAGTGCACAGACAGGTGTGGGAGGTAGCTTGAAATATACAGAGTGCTTGCACCACTAGAGACGTCTTCTGGCCGCCATCGGGGGACTCGGAGGTACGGTAGGCTTGGTGAGGCCCATGGCTTGTGTCTGCGGCACAGCCTTCTGCAAGGGGGCTGCCCTGCTCCCCCGTTCCCACGGTGCCAGGCTGTGCTGCCCAGGTGCCTCCGGGGCGCTGAAGATCTTTTCATAGTACTCAATCAGCAGTTCAGTGAACATGTTCAGGGGCACAAGGGCACTCAGGGAAGAGGCCCCCTGGGATGGCCAGATCAAATTCGGCCCAAAGACACAAGCCAGGTTAGAGCTGTTCATTTTGTTGAAGATGCTCTCCCGGGACACCTGGAGGCAACCACACACAAGAAAAGGGGAGTGAACACTGAGGGCCACGGCACCCTAGAACTCCCTCCTGAACTTCGGGAGGGGCGTATGTAGTGAGAGGAGCACTGCACTGGGAGCTCGTAGCCAGTATGGGGACCCTGTACAGCCACTTGCCCTTTCAGGGCCTCAGTTACCTTATCTATGAAAGGAAGGCTTGGGCTCGTCCTGGAGGACCCTCTGGCTCTGACCTTCTGTGACAGCCACAACACCCCACTATCTCCTCTTCCACTGCACCCTCTGGGGAGACGCTCTTGGGGATGGGCTGTAGCACAGATGGTACGAACTAGGTGACCTCTCTGGCCTCTGCTCTGTGAGTGGCGAACTGGGCATGATGGGGACCAGCCAGCATGTAGGGGCCACTACGAGGGGCAGCGAGAGTGGAAAGAGCTTGCCTCCCAGAAGGGCTTCTTGTCAGTCTCGGCCAACACTTACGGCAACCCCAGGAGGTGGGAGTCATTTCTCCCCATCTTACAGATGAGGAATCGGGGGCCCGGAGGATACAGGAGACTTGCCCAAGGTCATGTGGCCAGCCAGTGGCAGGGGGCCATGTGGACCAAGGTGAGGGCAGGGCCTGTTCTCTTCTCCTTGCCTCTCTACAAGATTCAAGCTGGGGGGAACCTCAGAGTCAGAAATGGGGGTCATGAGGCTGTGAGTGCCAGGGTAGAGCAGAGAACTACAGGGGGGCATGGCTGGGCATCACCCTCACAGATCTGGTGAGGATGCCCAGACATGCCCAAGCCCTGCTTCGGTGAGACAGCCGGATGCCTCTGAGGCTCCCCGTGCCTGTTGGTCCCCCCAGCCCCTTGCAGGCCACCCCTCAAGCTGAGGCCCCCAAGTGCCACTGGGGGCATAATACGCAACATCACACCCCACCAGCTGCATTCACATCGGTGCCCGTGGAGGAGGTGGCTAGAGAGATAAATCAGTCTCTCCCAGTGAAAAAGAAGTAGGCCGGGCACAGTGGCTCACACCTGTAATCCCAGCACTTTTAAGAGGCCGAGGCAGGTGGATCACCTGAGGTCAGGAGTTCAAGATCAGCCTGGTCAACGTGCCAAAACCTCATCTCTACTAAAAATACAAAAATTAGCCGGACGTGGTAGTGCTCACCTGTAATCCCAGCTACCTGGGAGGCCGAGGCAGGAGAATCGCTTGAACCTAGCAGGCGGAGGTTGCAGTGAGCTGAGATCACACCACTGCACTCCAGCTTGGGTGACAGAGCAAGACTGTCTCAATTTTTTTTTTTTGACAGAGTTAGAGTAAATTTTAGTTTTGGGCCTCCGAGAAATTTCAAGCAATAGGGAGGAAAAAAAAATTGTTGGAAAACCAGGAAGTGGCATTGTCCAACAGACTCGGGGATGTGACGCCTACTCTGCCCAGGCTCTCCTCACCCTGCACAGCCTGGGGCAAAGGCCTGGAGAGAGGAAGGGGGTTAAACACTCAGGGCCGTGGGGCTGGGGGTTAGGGGTGGACCCACTTGGATGTGTTGAGCCTTCCACTGTTGACCACACAGGCTTTTGATCCAAATGCATCCCTGCCCCAGGGGGACAGCACACTAAGCTGAGCAGAGCCACACGGCCAGAAAGTAAGGGGGGGTCCCAAGCCCGACTCTGGGACAGTCCATCCTCAGAGCTGTCCTCCTCCCTACGCCCCTGCCCTCCCCCTGGGCCGGGATGCAGCGCTGCCCCCGGCCCCTCTGGAACTCAGGAGGGAGAGCACTGAAGGGTTTCTCTCTCTCTCTCTTCATTTGCTTAGCCTGGTGTAGTAGATTGAATGGTGGTCCCTCTAAGACCACTGAGAATCTGTGACTGTGACCTTATTTGGAACGAGGGTCGTTGCAACTGTCGGTAAGTTGAGGATCTCAAGATGAGATCATCCCGGGTCATCTGGGTGGATCCTAAGCCCAGTGACACGTGGCAGGGGGCCCGCACTTACGAGGGAAAGGTGGAGGGAGATTTGAGACACACACAGGGGAGAAGGCCAGGGGGAGGTGGAGGCAGAGCTGGAGTGACCAGGAGCTGGGAGAGGCCAGGAGGATCCTTCCCTAGAGCCTCCGGAAGGAGCACAGCCCAGCACACCTTGATTTTGGACTTCTGGCCTCTAGCAGAGTGACACGGTAAATCCTATTGTTTTAAGCCACCCATTGTGCAGTCACAGGAACTTAATGAATGTGCTTCTGGGTGTACCCCTTCTGCAGGAAGGGTCAGTTCAGTCCACAGTGAGGGCATTGGGCTCTGCTCTAATGGTGGACACAGCTCCCACCTCCCAGAGACTCAGCCCAAGCAGATGACAACATGGGGGCAGAGGAGCCCAGTAACAACCGTCACTGGCAATGGCCAGGGGACAGCAGGTACAGGAGTGGGCAGGGGCAGGTTTGCCCTATCCAACAGACAGGGGGTCCTCAGCCGCATGGGTGCCTGACCGGGCCTTAGATGAGGTCCTTGGGTCCAGGGAGTGGTATTCCGAGGCCCAAGCAGGCCATGACCCCAGACCCGGGGCAAGGAGGGGACTGGGCCATGCGGGCCCAGCATGG
>NW_026652294.1:26272934-26322878 GCF_009828535.3 Hylobates moloch | reverse complement strand
CTACTGAGTTGATAAGAGAGAGCTTGGCTGCATATTTTGAAGTGTTGAATCTGTCTAGAGAGGGGACAGCCCCACCTATGTTGATCCTGCTGTGTGCCCGTGGTCTCGGTTTGTCTGCATGTGCCCTGAGGAACCTGTGGCTCAGAGCCCCCGCCCATTGTCTCATCACCAGCGGCAGCGCTGGAACGGAAACCCAGATCTTCCCTACTAAAGCCTGTGGGCTTTTTCTCTTTTGCAGGAAAATATTACAAATATTTATCATAAAGAAATACTATTTGTAATAGAAGGGGAAGTCCCTTTGAGGATCAGATGAGCACGAAGCTGCGCAGACGTGGGGCAGGGGTGGGGCGGGTGCTGTCTCCCCGCGGTTCCCGCCTGCAGCCTTGGCTGGCTGGAGGGCGGCTGTCCCTTTAAGTCGTGTTCCCATTGGGACTGCCGCAGCCAGGGGGAGTGGGTGGGGGTGAGAGATGTTGGTGAGAGCCCTGCCTCACCAAAGGCTCCCCCTCCCAGCCAAGCCTTCCCGGCTTCCAGCAGCCAGCCAGTGGCGTTCCTGGCTCCTCGGGATTTTCCTTTTCCTCTGAAGCTGCTGATTCATCCTCAGGCTGGAGTCGGGCTCAGCTGTGGGGCTGGGAGCATGGGCTCTCAGGCTGCTGCTGGGCGGAGGAACTGGGCCTCCTGGGAGGTGTCCTCCAGCCTCTCTGGATGCTCCATGGGTGGGGGTCAGGAGTGGTGAGGGAGGGGCAGCGCATCTCAGAGCCCTCGAAAATTTCTGGCCAGAAATGTGGGGGTATGGGCACAGCTTGGCCAAGGCTATGCTGCAAGGGCCAGGGTGGCCGTCCTTCCTCACTCCTGTCTGGCCTCCCTCTGCAGGGTGCTTCAAGGATGACCGCATCGTCTTCTGGACTTGGATGTTCTCCACCTACTTCATGGAGAAATGGGCTCCCCGGCAGGACGACATGCTTTTCTACGTGCGCCGGAAGCTGGCGTACTCCAGCGAAAGCTGTGCAGACGGGAGGAAGGTGAGTGACCCCCGGCCCCGGCCCCTGCCCCTGCGTCTGTGCCCCAAGCATCCCTGTGGTGTCTGCTCTCGGCGTGCATGTGGGCTTTCCTACAGTGCTCATTCGTATCAGAGGGTGAGTGATATTTATTGAGCACCTACTGTATTCCAGGAACTGTGTAGACAGTCTGATGTGCAAATCTGGATGTGCTGGGTGTCTGTACACATTGTCATTCATCTTCACTGTGACCCTGAAGGGCAGTGATTGCTGTCACCGTCGTAGCTTTGAGGAAACAGGTTCAGAGACAGCTGACTCGGCTGGCCTCTTATAATTAGTCAATAGATGGTAGAGCAAAGGTCGGACTCCAGAGCCCAGCGCCCTCCCTTGGCCATGGCAGGGTGACCTGACTCGGTGGCGATGATGACGGTGCCTTCCACTTATCGAGCCCTCGCCATCATCTGGACATAGTGCTGAGCTCTCTTCTTCTTAGCCTCATTGTGAAGTCCCAACAACTCAACAGGGTGGGTGTTCTTATCCCTTTTACAGATGAGGAAATGGAGGGCTCGGAGATGAAGTGATTCACCTAACATATTTCATCCACTAAATTGAAGTGTGGGAGGAGCTAATAAAATACATTTTGCATGCTTCCTTCTCTGTTTTTCACAAGCTTTTGCAGTTTGTAAAATGTTTAAGCAACCCCATATGCCAGACATGGAAATGCTTTTGTTTTCCTTTAAAAACAAGAAATGAGAGGGCGGTGGAGCCAGGTCTGGAACTTGCAGCCTGCCTGGCTCTGTGACTCCAGGGCCATGGTTTGCTGGCAGAGGCTCATGCAGGGATTACTTGGAGCCTGGCCTTGCCTCGGGCCCGTTTTCTGAGCCTGAACACGTGCGGGATGGATTTTCTACAAGTGGACAGGCCTGGGTGCCTGCATGCTGGCCCCGAGCCCTGAGCTAGCCCCACTTTGGAGGGACCAGCAGGAGACCATGAACAACTGGCCAAGAGGTGGGGGAAGAGCCAGGAGAGGGGAGGGCACCCCAGGAGGGGAGGTCTGGAGACCTGGGTGCAGCCAGTGGGGTGCAGTGTCTGAAGGGTCCATTGGACTTGGTACCAGGGAGGGGTGGCGGCCTTGGCGCAGCAGTTTCAGTGGCAGGTGTGCAGGGACTAGAGCCACACTCAGGCAGGCAGGGAATGCTTTCTGGGAGGGACGAAGAGGAGGCCTGACTGGTGATGGGATCCCTAAGAACCTTCTGGAGCTGGCTCAGGGCTCCTTAGAACCTGCTGCCACGCCCGCCCTGTCTGGGTGTGCAGTTGAGAGACCAGCTTTCAAGGCCAGTCTTGTTTCCCCCTGGTTTACCATATGACACTCCAGGTCATCTCCTGTCTGGAGTAAAAGGGGATCAGGGCAGGTGCCCGGAAAGGTGAGGGCCCTCCCATTGTGGACACCTGGGAGGCTGGGATGTTTGGGGTTGGCGTGACCCTATGAGTGCCCTTGGCAGGGAGGTGGCTGGTGCCTCAGGATCCTCACTGTCCGTGACCCTCATGGCGGGCACAGGCTCCTCTAACCTCAGCACAGTTCTGGGGGAGACACTCCTCTCACCCATGGGAGCCGGAACCCAGAGGCTCAGGCCCTCTGTCGTCCCAGGGCTGTGGACCCTGCCCCTGCCTCCGTCCACTCCGGCCTCTCAGCTTCTGCTGGAGTTCAGGTTGCAGAGAACCTTTCCCCCACCCCCAAATGTTGGTCTTTTCCCCAAGGCAGAGTCTGTTGCAAGCAGGGGCTCTAATGAGGACTTGGCGCATTTGAGACACTCTCAGCTGTACTTTGAATTTTGATTCCAGAGAGGTCACGACTCTGGTCAAGAGGGCAGACAGGGAGGTGGGAGGACAGGTTGTGTGCACCCTGGATAGGCTGGGGTAGGGGGAGGAGAAAGGAACGGCAGATGAGGGGTCTGTCTTGGGTGGAGGAGAAGTTAAAGGTGAGAGCCCATCCACTGAGAAAGCGCAGCCCTGGATCCAGGCCTGAGGAATTTGGAGCAGAGGGGATGGGGCCACATCCAAGCTCTGCTGAAAATTTGGCGGTGTCGAGGTCAGTGAGGGAAGCCTGAGTCCCACGGGAGCAGGTGGCAGTCCAGCTGTTCACATGCTAGAATGTTCCATTGAACACCCACTGTGAGCCATGTGCAGATGCCCCCCCACACTCAGTGCTGGGAGCACAGAAATGACTCCTATCTGGCCTCAGTCTGTTTGGACAGACAGACGGTATAGCCAGTGGTACGGAGCCATCAGTGCTGTGATGGTGGGAAGAGGAGCAGGGTGGCGGTGGTGGGGGGAGTGCAGAAGGTGACATCTGGCGGGCGGGTTGTAGGACAGAGAGAGCGGGCAGCAGTGGGCTGAGGACACGCCCTGTGGAGGGACCAGCCAGTGCAGAGCAGGAGGGTGTGTGACGAGTGCCACATGGGACCTTCCAGAGTGGGCCAATGGAGATTGCAGGGCCTGGTGGGTGGGTCCTGGGGCCGCCCCAACTTGGCATTTTTCCCAGCTTGCCGGGCTGCAGTGCTGAGGGTGGCCTGCAGGGGGCAGGCTGGAGGCATTGACGGGGAGATGGGGAGACCCCCCCCCCCCCGGCAAAAGCCCTGAGCCCTGGGTGGAGGTGGGGGCCCCGCAGAGGCGCCTGCGCACTGCAAGTCCTCTGCGGCAGCCTGGCTGCTTCCCGCCCCCTCCCCATGCCCATCCCGCTGGTACCCAGTCGCCATAGCAACCAGCTGGGCCTCCTGCACCTAGCAGGGGAGGGTGGATGGTCAGGAGCTGCAGTGTCAGGGGGACAGGATGCTGGGAACCCTGCAGTCCTCCAGGGCCCGAGGGACATCCCCAGTCCAGCATTTCCTAGGGAGGGATGTCCTGGATTCCCTGCCCTCTGTTTCCTCCAGCCCTGGACAAAACAATCCGTGTTCCTGGGCAGCCCATTGTGTGCCTTTGGCAGGAGGGGGACCTGGCTCTGTGTGCTGCTGGCTCTGTGCTGGTGGCCCGAGCCCTGTATCACGGTCACATGACACCTCAGGATCCTAAGGTGCAGATCATCTTCCCACCCACTCAGAAAACCAAAGCTCAGAGACAGGGAGGAAGCTTCCTGGGGTCACACAGCTTGCCAGCGGCGAAGCCCTGTCCCCAGTCTCACTTCTTCCTTTTTGGTAGATTGTTCTCAATATAACGTCTACACAGAAAAACAAAGACGTGTACACAGCTTGATTTTTCTTAGACTGAACACCTGGTTTCACCAGCCCCCAGATACAGAGTGTGATGAGAACGCCGAGGCCCCTTCACCCCACCCCAGGGCTCACCCTCCCCCTGGGCAGCTGCTGCTCTGCCTCCTCACACTTCCCGGGCGGGTTCTGCCTGTTCTCACAGCTCCCGTGTGTGGGGTTGGTGGTTCTGCCTGTTCTCATAGCTCGTGTGTGTGGAGTTGGCGGGTTCTGCTTGTTCTCACAGCTCGTGCGCGTAGAGCCGGTGGGTTCTGCCTGTTCTCCCAGCTCGTACATTGGAATCGGGCAGTATATGCTGTTTCAGGCTTCTTTCTCCCTGTGTCATGTTTGTGAGTCATGCCTGTTGACACAGGTGGTTGTAATCTGGTCTCACTGCTGGGTAATGCCTGCGGAGTGTACCATGGCGGCCTGGCCACCCTCCTGTCAGTGGGTACCGGGCAGCTCCCAGTGTTCTCTTGGGCCTGGCTTTGGTGCGCACACGGGCACCTTTCTGATGGGGAACCTGCTCTTTCGCCTGCCTGTGCTGTGGTGCTGCCCTGAACAGCCGTGTGATCGTGCCCATGAGCTTTTCATTCACTGAGTCCACAGCGCTTTGCTGAGCAAAAGCAAATGAACAGGTCAATGAAGTGAGACCAGGAGGAACAGCAGAGTTGTGAACCCCAGGACTCTCAGCTCAGGGGCTCGGGGTGACTGCAGAACCATACAGGCGGTGGAAGTGGGAGGCCCCCCGACCCGGGGACGTCTGTTTCTCACTCCTAGGCAAGGTTGGACTCCTGCACCTCTTTCCATAGACCCGAGCTCTGCCCCTGGCAGGGGGGCGCAGGCCTGTGCACCTGCAAGAGGGCCCAGCAGTGCCCAGCCCCTCAGAGCCCGAGTCAGTGAGAGCACCCAGGACCAGAGGCCCCCAGTCAGCACAGCTGCTTCAAAATTGAAAGCCAGGCTGGGCTCAGTGGCTCACGCCTGTAATCCCAGCACTTTGGGAGGCCGAGGTGGGTAGATCACTTGAGGTCAGGAGTTGGAGATCAGCGTGGCCAACATGGTGAAACCCCGTCTCTATTAAAAATACAAAAAAAAAAATTAACCAGGTGTGGTGGCAGAGACCTGTAATCCCAGCTACTTGGGAGGCTGGGGCAGGAGAATCACATGAACCCAAGAGGTAGAGGTTGCAGTAAGCCAAGATTGTGCCACTGTACTCCAGCCCGGGTGACAGAGTGAGACTCCATCTCAAAAATAAATAAATAAATAAATTGAGGCCAGGCATGGTGGCCCATGCTTGTAATCCCAGCACTTTGGGAGGCCGACAGGGGCAGATGATCTGAGGTCAGGAGTTCGAGACCAGCCTGGCCAACATGGTGAAACCCTGTCTCTACCAAAAATACAAAAAGTAGACAGGTGTGGTGGCATGTGCCTGTAATCCCAGCTACTCAGGAGGCTGAGGCAGGAGAATCACTTGAATCCAGGAGGCGGAGATTGCAGTGAGCCAAGACGTTGCACTGTAGCCTGGGTGACAGATGGAGTGAGATTCTGTCTCAAAAAAAAAAAAAAAAAAAAATGAAAGCCAGTCTCCCAGGAGAGGTGTAGACATGCTTTGGTTTCTCTCTGATATGTATTTATTATTGATCTTCAGTAAATTTGACTCTGATCTGTTAAAATGGGGCTAATGATACCTGCATTGCAGGGTTGCTTTAAAAGGATTAATTTGTAAAATGTGTAGCCCAGACCCCGCCGTCCACTAAGACCTCAGTAGGTGTCACTATTATCATTGATGCCACTTAGCAAATATTAGCTCTTTAAATCATTATGACAGCTTTGAGGGGAAGATGCCCTTAGTCCATTGTACAGATGAAGAAACTGAGGCTCAGTGAGAATGGATGGCCCCCGGGTCCCATCTCCCGTCGCTAGAGAACCGGGGAGCAAGAATTGGAGTTCTGGCTGGGCACGGTGGCTCACACCTGTAATCCCAGCACTTTGGGAGGTCGAGGCAGGAGGATCACCTGAGCCCAGGAGTTTGAGACCAGCCTGGACAACATGGCGAAACTCCAC
This sequence comes from Hylobates moloch, assembly GCF_009828535.3. Taxonomy (NCBI): domain Eukaryota; kingdom Metazoa; phylum Chordata; class Mammalia; order Primates; family Hylobatidae; genus Hylobates; species Hylobates moloch. The sequence continues at coordinate 26,316,577 of NW_026652294.1, read as the reverse complement.
GTCTACAAAAATTTTTAAAAATTAGCCGGGTGTGGTAACATGTGCCTGTGGTCCCTGTTGCTTGGGAGGCTGAGGTGGGAGGATCATTTGAGCCCAGGAGGTTGAGGCTACAGTTAGCTGTGACTGCACCACTGCCCTCTAGCGTGGGCAGCAGTGCGAGACCCTGTCTCAAAAAATAATAATAAAAAAGAATTGGAGTCCTTGTCCATCGTAATGCCTGCATAGTAGTCAGGGAAGAAGAAGAGTGCCACAGTGTGCCCTGGGCACTCACTTCTGCTCTGGGCCTCGCAGGCAGCTGAGCCTGAGGTGGAGGTGGAGGTGTACCGGCGGGACTCCAAGAAGCTGCCAGGCCTGGGAGACCCTGACATCGACTGGGAGGAGAGCGTCTGCCTGAATCTCATCCTGCAGAAGGTATGGGGTGGGATGGGTGGGGCTGCGGATTGGCCCCGAGGGACGGCTGACCCCTCCCTGCACGCTGACCCGTGCCCTCTTCCAGCTGGACTACATGGTGACCTGTGCGGTGTGCACACGTGCTGACGGCGGGGACATTCACATCCATAAGAAGAAATCTCAGGTGAGCCCTGGCGCCAGAGCCCCCAGCCTCCTAACTGCCAGTTCAGCCTGGGCGTGGCAGACCTCTGGCTGCCCAGCATTTGAGAGAGACAAGTCCTCCTGCTTACTTCTCTGCCCCCGAGGTGAGGGGTCTGACTCCAGAAATCCGCTCAGCTCCTGGGATCCTGTATCCCATTCGAGGAGCACAGAACCACCTTGTCCCCCACATCTCCGGGTAGGTCTCTGGCTTTGGACTGGCTCTGGGCGTGTGTGCCGGGTGGGGCCTCACTTGTCCTCCAAATCTGCTTTCTTCCAGCAAGTGTTCGCGTCCCCCAGTAAACACCCCATGGACAGCAAGGGGGAGGAGTCCAAGATCAGCTACCCCAACATCTTCTTCATGATTGACAGCTTCGAGGAGGTGAGCTCTGTACAGGGCCTCTCTCTGTAGCTTCCCCTTCTCGTGAGATGGGTGTTAGGCGCTTCTCCCCCCAGCCTTAGCCTTGCAGAAAGGCGTGGGTGGCTTGGAGCCGGGAAGAGTCCGGCTGAGGCAGACGTGGCTCGCGGTCTTCCCAGCGTTTGCTTGTGGGCAAGTGAATTCCCCCGGCGCAGCCTCCATTTCCTCCTCTGTAAAATCAGTGTCATGACCATCTGTCCTGCTCACCGTCAGGGCTGAAGACTAAAAGGCTCCTGGGTGGGAGGATGCCTCGTAAACTCTCGCAAGAAGCACTGCCCGGGCGGGAGGAGCCATTATTAATGCTAGTAAATGATAAAGAAGCGCCCCCACGCCTGCACTGACTTGGAATCCTAGGATGTCAAAGAGGGATGGGGTTTCCGGAGTTATCTGGGCCAAGCCTTTGTTTTAAGGTTTGGGAAATGGGCTTGGGCAGGAGACTCACCGAGAAACACAGAGCACTGGGAGGGCGGGGAGGGAGCCAGTCGCAGCTCACTCCCTGCTCTGCCCACTCGTGTCTCTCCTCTGTTGAGGCCGTGGTCGGGGTCCTTGTGCGCATCCAAGGCGCTCAGGGCCCTGAGGACTTAGGAGGAAGGCGTGCGCGTCTGCAGGAAGATCCCAGGTTCAGGGAGGTCATGTTCCCTCCCCAGGCACACGTAGCTCCTGCGTGGCAGAGCTGAGATTTGCATTTAAGTCTTTGTGACCTTGGAGCTCACAGTCTGTGCACCAGGCCCTGGGAGCAATGACTCGGGAAGGCGGCAGGATGGGGCCTGTGGCACCTTAGTCTGGTGGTGTCACCCCAGGTGGGCAGTCACCCTGCCACCACACTGAGCCTTTGGCCACACAGGAGCCTCGAAGATGTGGCAGGCAGGGCTGGGCACCCCTAGGCGGTGTGGAGCGGCCCAGACGGTGGCTGACGGTGCTGGTGAACCGTGATGAGGGCGTGCGTCTTCTGCCAGTCCCAGAGTCTCCGTAAGGGTCCCTGTCCTCCCCTGCTGCTCAGACCCTGCCCCAGTGTGAGGCTGTTCCTGTCCTGTGGGGCTCGGAGGGCGTGGGGCCACAGGAGTGTGTGACAGCCAGTTGTCTCCTGCAAAATGGGGTTTTCTGAGCAGCCCTCCCTGCCAGTTGGGCCAGGCTGTGGTGTGGGCGGTGGGAGCTGATGGTCACGTCCCTGTCTCTTTGTGCCCTGGCCCAGGTGTTCAGCGACATGACTGTGGGGGAAGGAGAGATGGTCTGCGTGGAGCTGGTGGCCAGTGACAAAACCAACACGTTCCAGGGGGTCATCTTTCAGGGCTCCATCCGCTACGAGGCGCTCAAGAAGGTGTACGACAACCGGGTGAGTGCGGGGCGGCCTCACGGGTGTTCTTCTGGGCCTGGGGACGGCGGCTCCACAGCCCACCTTGGTCCATACCGTGGGGCCTCCCAGCCTGCTTATGCGTGGTAGCAGCCGCCAGGGCTACCTGCAGCCCCTCCGGGCTCCTTCTAGGCGCTCCCTGGCCCTCTTAACGTCATTCTTCATGGTCGGCCTCAGCCCATGCGGGCCACTTGCCTTCATCTGAAACGTGAGCGGGGACTCCCTCCTCAGTCTCTAGTTACCTGGGAAGTGACGGCTGATGGTGTCGCTGTCCCCTCCTCACGGCCACTTGCTTCCTGCGACTGGCCCTGGGAGCGCTCCGAGTCACCCCAACTAAGCAAGCAGATGTGGGCAGGCCGCTCTCCCCCAGCGGGCGCCATCCGCAGCCAGCCTCACTGCCAGCCTGGGGCCCTGTCCTCAGCCTGGTCCGTGGTTCATGGGGCAGTGGGAGGGGCACCAGGCAGGGATATGGGTCCATTCCAGCTGCCCCGCCTGCCGGCTCAGACCCTCCCTCCCGGGCAGCCCCTGCTTTTCGAGGGATGGTCACCCTGGCTGTTCATGTCCTGGGGAGGGGCCCCATGGAGCCATCGCCACCTCCCTGACTCTGGCTGCCCCGCACCGGCCCCCAGGTGAGCGTGGCCGCCCGCATGGCACAGAAGATGTCGTTTGGCTTCTACAAGTACAGCAACATGGAGTTTGTGCGCATGAAGGGCCCCCAGGGCAAGGGCCACGCCGAGATGGCGGTCAGCCGAGTGTCCACAGGTGACACGTCCCCCTGTGGGACTGAAGAGGACTCCAGCCCAGCTTCGCCCATGCACGAGCGGGTAAGGGCTGCACGGCTGGGGGCGGGGGCTCCCGTCCCTTGGGTTCACTTTCCACCGTCTCCCCCCTGCTCACGGCCCCCTGGGGACATAGGTGTTGTCATCCCCAACCACCAGTGCGCAGGCCGAGGTGCCGAGCGTGCGGAGGCCCGGACCACCCAGCCCTTCTCTTTGCCCAGCGGTTTGTAGGAGGCGCTGCTGCAGGGGAGGCGTTCCTGCCTTGCAGACCTGGAGGGCTGTGCCTGGCCAAGGTCACACCGCAGGCTGGTGTTGGGCCAGAGCTCTTTCTGCCTCCCTGAGATGCCACAGAGCCAGGCTGAGTCCATAGGGCCAGTGGGCAGAAGAGACTGGCTGGGCACCCAGGCCTGGCCCTTGCGCCTGCCTGGGTGGACCTGCTGGGTGAGCGTGGGCACATGGCCAGCCTTCCCCGGTGAGTCAGGTGGGGATGATGGTGACTGAGGGTCAGCCAGAGCATGCAGAGGCCTAGACCATCCAGCTCTTTGCCCCGCGGTTTGTACGAGGCACTGCTGCAGGAGAGGCGTTCCTGCCTCGCACACCTGGAAACCAGACTTGCCAGCTTGCCCCAGGTCACAAGGTCTCTGGGATAGCACTGGGCTTGGGGCCCTGCTCTGTCTAGGCCACTCTCCTTCCCCAGGGTGGAAGGCTGAGGTCAGCAGCAGCTTTGTTCCCAGAAGCCTTTGGTGGGGTACAGACAGGAGAAGGTCTCCAGCCCACTGGCTGCTTTGCTCTGCCTGGTTCTTCCAGAGGGGTTGCCCAGAGCTGTAGTTCTTGGAAGAGGACAGGTGTGCTGGGCAGGGGGGCGCCCTTGGCACGGGTCCAGGGGCAGTCTTGCCCGACCGTTGTCCAGGAGAGACGCCACCCACAGCCAGAATCCTGCTCTGCTGCTCTCATAACCTTGGGTGTGTCTGTTTTCCTCTCCAAGCCTCGGTGTTCTCATCTAGAAACAGGGCACGAGGATACCTGCCCCTTCAGTATTTGGGAGGCTCTGAGGAATCCGGGGCTTGGCCCTCAGGAGGATTCCCAGGTGGCAGCTGCCGTAGTTGCTGTTGACCTACTTGGAAAGCAGACGCACGGGAATGTAAATGATGCATTACCGCAGGCATGCCTGAGATGAGGGAGTGTGCGTTTGTTACACTTTTAGTTCGAGAAAGATCTGAACCATGCATATCTCCAGGTGGTCAGATGTTGGTTTTCTTTCTCTTCTGTATATCTTTTTTGCGGGGGGAGGTATCTTCTGCAATGAATGTGTTTTGCAAGCCAAAGACAGCAAGTGCTATTTTTTGCAAAGATGGGTGAGAATTCCAGGCAGGGGCCTCTCTTGTCTTTGAAATGAGGTGGTTTATATTTCTGAGTTTGTTTCCGAGATAAAGGGCCTGGTTCTTCTCCCTAGTCCTAAATTACCCCCTGGGACTCTGACAAAATGTGTGTGTGAAAGTCCTTACGAAGATGTGACCTGAGCTCTGGGCTGGACAAACCCGGGTGCCACCTCCAGCCACAGCCTGACGACTGAGTGACCACAGGTCACTAGACCTACCTGAGCCTTGGTTTTCCCATCTGTCCAGTGGGAGTTGCTGTGAGGGGTGTGAAAGTCCCTGGTGCCTTAGCAGCTGGGCAGCCCTGGGGTTCGGGGGAGGGGCGTGCTAGGGTCACATAGGGTCAGCAGCAGGGCTGGCCCCTGGGGACTGCCACCTGTGCGCCTGCTATTACCTGTCTCCATCTCCGGCGGGGTCGTCTGGAGCCAGTGTGTGACACATGCCGACTCTGTGTATTGTGGTTGCTGCTGTTTGTTTCTTTTATCTTTTAAAAACCTTCCCCGGCTTGTGGGAACACCGTCTGGAGCCCAGCAGCTGCCAGGACTTTGGTGGATGTCGGAGCCGTGACGAGGAGGCTGACGGGGCTCCCGAAGTCTCAGTCCCAGCTCATCCTGCTCCTCAGATTATTGTTGGCATGGGGAGGAGGGAGGAGATGGGCCAAGTTCCCTCTGGCTGGAACGCCCTTCCCCCCCTTCTTCACCTGGCGAACTCCTACTCGTCCTTCAAGACCCAGCTCCAGCGGCGTCTCCTCCGGGAAGCCTTCCCTGATTTCCCAGGCTGTGGATCCCTTTTGCCTCTGTGCTTCGTGTATCCTGTGCTTCTCTGTCTCCACAGCCAGCATGCTGTCTATGGTTGTCACTCTGAGTCTGTCACCCCAGCAGACTGTGAGCTCCTTGAGGGCAGGGACCTGCAGTGTGCCTGTCTGTCCTTAGTGCTGTGCCTGCCTGGCCCTGAATGGGTGTGAATGTTCGGTGAACAGAACCAAACGTGATTGGAAGTGGGGAGAAGACAGAGGCATAGAGCCATTTAGCACAGTATTTCCTGTGAAGGGTGCTGGGAATGAGAGGGATGGGGCCACGTCAGCCCTGAGAAGTAGGATGAGGAGCGTGGCCCTGGGGGACAGAAGACGGGGCTGCTGCCGTCCTGCTTGGTGATCACAGGCAAGCCAGGGTCTCGGTCCCTGCCTTAGTTTCCCCCTCTGTCAGATGGGCTGACGCTAGCCCCTGTCTCACGGAGCTGGAGGCTCAGTGGGTCCGTGTTGGGGCCGGTGCTCACTCGGTGTCAGCAGCTGTTGTTACTTTGTGCTTGAACACCCCCTACCCACTGTTTGAGGCCCAGGGCGGGGGGGGGGGGGTCTTCTGCCATTTGCGGCAGCAGCCTGGCCCCTCCTCGGGCAGCACTGGTGGCCAGGTGTCCTACTGGTCCCTGGGCTGGAACGCATCTTCCAGTCTCTAGGCCCCACCTAGCACGGGCCGGCTGGGGCTGGGTCCTCCTGGCCGAGCGGCCTCTTCCCTGGGCTGTGTCGGGTTGTTTGAGGGCGGGAGAGGAGGGGCATTGGGACCCCTGGGTAGGGGGCTGTTCTGCTACTCTGGTGACTTTGGCTGCTTGTTCCCAGGTGACCTCCTTCAGCACGCCCCCCACCCCAGAACGGAACAACCGGCCCGCCTTCTTCTCCCCATCCCTCAAGAGGAAGGTGCCCCGGAACCGGATCGCTGAGATGAAGAAGTCACATTCGGCCAATGACAGCGAGGAGTTCTTCCGGGAGGACGACAGTGGAGGTGACCCCCCACTCCGTGCCCTAGGGCCCCCGCGCCCTTCAGTCTCCTCTTGATCCAGACCAGTCATTCATTCATTCATTCATTTGTTCATTCAGCAACACTTAGAGAGTGGGTGCCATGTGCCAGGTAGCCCTCCAGGAGCTGAGGGTAGAGCTGGGGACAGACAGAAATGGCTGCCTCTGGGGGTCCCGTCCTGGTGGGCTCAGGCGTCTCCTTGGCAGAGTGCTTGGAGCACAGGTGTGCAGCAATTGGTCAGTTTCAGGGGATTTCCCACCTTTCTAAGGCCTTTCAGCTTAAGGAAGAAAGCGGATGGGTGATCTGATGGCTCTGCACACATGGGGTGTGGAGGGAGAGAGGAGGGCTCCCCTCCCTTGTGCTGCTTTGGGCCAGCTCGCCCTCAGGGTGAGGCCTGGCCCTCCTGGCTCTGTGCAGCCTCCCAGGACCATGTGCTCTGTGGTGACAGAGTCGCCACTCGTGCAGCCTACCCCTGGCCTCCCTGTGCCCCTGTCCCCTGGATTCCGGGTGTCTGTATCTGGGTGTTCCCATGCCCCTTAGTCCTGCCCAGGCGCAGTCTGCACTCTCTCCTGAGCACCTGTGCCTGCTCCCTGTCTTCGCTCAGTGACCTTCCAGAATACAGGAGTCGTTTCCCAGAGTCCCCAGGGAGGCCTCTGAGGGGTTTTATGCAAGGGAGTGACACAGTCAGATTAGCATATTTAAAATGCCACTCAGCAGTCCCTGTGGGAAATGGCTCCTTGGGGACAGGGGTGGCCGTCACAGACAGGTTGGGAGGTTCTGCCATGCTCTGCTGGCATGGACCACGTGCCTTCCTCACTGTCATCCTCAGGACCCAGCAGGCGCCTGGCTCCGCACTATGTGTGTGTCTGTTGAGTGTATGGAAGTGAAGGATTGGCCAGGCACAGTGGCTCACGCCTGTAATCCCAGCAGTTAGCAAGGCCAAGGCGGGTGGATCACCTGAGGTCAGGAGTTCGAGACCAGCCTGGCCAACATGGTGAAACCCCGTCTCTACTAAAAATACAAAAAAATAAGCCAGGCATGGTGGTGGGCGCCTATAATCCCAGCTACTTGGGAGGCTGAGGCAGGAGAATCTCTTGAACCTGGGAGGCGGAGGTTGCGGTGAGCCGAGATCGTGCCACTGCACTCAAGCCTGGCCAAGAGTGAGATTGCATCTCAAAAAAAAAAAAAAAAAAAAAAAAAGGACATGAAAGATTCACTGACAACTCCCACCGAGCACCTCCTCCAGCAGGGAGCTGGGGCTGCAGCACTGATCAGAAGAGGTGGCAGTCTGTCCTGACCCCTGGGACCAAGAAGCAGGGGTCCCACCTGCTCAAGGCCCTAGCCCAGGTCAGGGACTCCAGCACTGGCCTCTACCTGCTCTTGTGTGAACTTGGGCAAGCCCCTTCCCCACCTGGGCCCGTTCCTGAATCAGTAAGAAGTACTGATCACTGCCCTAGTCTGCCTCTTTGGGGCAGGTTCCCCCAGCCTGGACCACAAGACTGGGTGACGGTGCAGGTCGGCTCAACCTTGCTGCTCCCATGCTCTGCAGGTGGCGGTGCCCAGTTCCAGGGACAGGGCCCGGAGAAGCAGAGAATTACACACTGTGTGTGCCAGACCCCCCGGAGGAGACTGAGCTTGAGACAGAGAAGGGAGAGTTGAGGGGGTGCCCAAAGAAGTCTTCCTGGAGGTGGAGGCCTGGGTCTGGGCCAGAGGAAGCGGGGAGGGGTGTCATAGGCAAGGAGGCAGCAGCTCTGGAGTGCATGGGTGCTGGTGTGGGGGTGTTGGTAAGGAGCGTCCCAGCCTCAGCAGAGTGTGGCCTCAGCCTGGACTGGCAGCTGGCCTCCTGCTGCTCCCCCTGCGTCCCATGCTGTGGGCCTTGACCTGGCCTTCTTTCCTCCAGCTGATCTGCACAATGCAACCAACCTGCGGTCTCGGTCCCTGTCGGGCACAGGACGGTCCCTGGTCGGGTCCTGGCTGAAGCTGAACCGAGCAGATGGCAACTTCCTTCTCTATGCACACTTAACCTACGTCACTTTGCCGCTGCATCGGATTTTAACAGGTAATGCTGGCTGATGTGGGGAAGCAGCCGCACCTCCTCACAGCCCGCTCTGCCTCCAGGGCCTTGGTACTTGCGAGGCACCCGCAGTCATCCCGCCCCGTCCTGTCGGTTGGTTGGGTTTCTTTGCAGGGCTCTTGGCCTCTTTGTCTCAGACTTTGGGTGGAGCCGTAGCTTTCCCAGAGCTGAGGTCCTCCCTTTTTTCACCTTTCTGGCGCACCTGTTGTCCCCTCTTGAGTGGCCACAGATGCCCGGGTGTGTGTTACTCACGGGGGAGGGGAGGCTCTCAGGCCACCTCGCCGACCCAGGCCTGCAGCAGCTGTGACAGGCGGTGGCTCTGGCCCCTACACCAGCTTGTACCTGAGGCCCTGCAGGGTGTGCCGTTGCTGCGAGCCCACTTCCCAGTCCTGCGGGGTAGGGATGGTGGAGACACCTCTCCTCTGCAGTCTGTGAGGCCTGGAGAGGAGACGCATGAGTGGCTGAGGCAGGCTTCCTTCAGAAGTGGCACTGCCGTGGCCATAGCACTCACCACTGTGGAGGGTTACTGTCTCACCTGCTTCCCTCCTGCCGGCCCTAGACATCCTGGAAGTTCGGCAGAAGCCCATCCTGATGACCTAGCCGCGTGCGGAGCCTGCGCAGAGCCCTGGCCGGGCCCAGCCCTGGGAGTGCTGCCAAGTGCCTACCTGTCCACCGCCACCGGGGTCTTCTGTGACACGCCAGTGCTGGAGCCGCAGCCAGGCGAGGCCACTCGACTCCCGGGGCCAGGGCCGACTCCACGAACACCAGCCCAAACTGAAGTGCCTCTTCCCTCCCCTGCTGGCTCTGCTCCGCCCTGTGCCCCCCGCCCATCGCCCCCCACCCATCTCTGGAGAGCCCTCTGCACCCAAAGAGGAGTAGAGATGCCGAGCGGCCATGAGAGAGAGCGGGAGGAGCAGCTGATGCCCAGAGCGGGGCCAGACCGGCGCATCTATGTTCACATCCCCCCAGCAGCAGGCGGAACCACCCAGCCAGGGCACTCAGCACATCAGACTGTCCACACCTTCTTGAGGAAAGCCAGTGGAAGATTCTGGAATGCCGTGCGGATGAACTTCAGCACCCGAGTCAGTCCCAGCTCATCCTCCCCAGTTTACCACTTTGTTCTAATAGGAGATGGGAACACAAGAAGTTTGATGGCTTTGCCCTGGGCTGGGAATACCTCACCCACGCCCAGTTCCAGAAAGGCCTCCAGCTGAGCAGACGGCCCTGATCCCGCCAGAACGGCCTTTTGCTTCCAGCCAAAGAACACCGCCAACACCTCCAACCTGGGACATCCCACGCTGGGCCTCGGACGGAGGGACCTCCAGAATTTGGATTCTGAGGGTAGTCGGGAGGCCTCGGTAGCTGGGCAGAACAGGACATCTGCCAAAGGGTGTCTGCTGTCGGGTGGGGCTGGCATCCTCCCGGGAAGGTTCTAGGTGGGACCCTGTCTTTTGGGGGCAGGGGTGTCTCTTCATCTTCCCTGGTTTCCTAGAGCTCACTTCCTTTGACGGCGTGTGCTGGTCCCATCTCAGACCAGCTCACTGAGGCAGAGGAGTTGCTCAGAGGCTCACATGGGCACCCCCATCGGTTTGTGTGAGCAGCTGCTCAGCCCCAGGCCTGCCCTCGGCCTGGTCCAGCATGAAGGCGTTTCCATCTGCAAGGATGCACGGTACCCTCCCCGAGAGCAGACCTGTCCCCTCCCCAGCTGGGAGTAAACTGGAAGCTGGGTCTCTGTTGCTATGTGTTTTTGTGTGAAGTTCCCAGGAATATTTGAGGGGTTCCAGTCATGTGTTTAGGGATCTTCTCTGTGGGGGAAAAGGAAGAGGAGGGGCTTGTTCTCCCATCTGATTATTCTTTGGGCTCCGGGAACAGGGGACTACTTTGGGGCTTTCTCCAGACTTTTGTATGTTATTATTAAAAGCGAGCTATTGCATTTCATTCTGCCTCAGTTTGCCCACCTGTGAAATGGGGCTGATACCACCTACCTCACTGAAGCCTCCAGGGTTCAAGTGTGTGGCTGGGTCAGGGCGCGGTCACCCGTCATTCTGCATAGGTCGGGTGGGATGTTAGACTCCTGGGATGCCCTCCTCCCCCTCGCCCTTTGTAATAACCTAGTCCGAGACCGTGGCTTGGTGGGGGATGTGAACTTTCTCTCTCCTCCAGCAGTGTCCGCTCAGGCCTGACAGCTCAGCTCTGCACGATTTCATGTTCCAAACCCACGTCTTAGGGCAGCACAGTGTCAGGTCATGTCATGCCCCAAAGTGTGGGGACAGAGCCTCAGGGAGCCCCAGGCGTGGCCCAGCCCCATTTGAGTGCTCTCTGGGGATACCAAATGCTGCTTCCAAGTTTGTGTTCATGTGGCTAAAATATACCCATTTCTTCAGGAACTCTTCCCCTGGTTGTTCTGGGGATCTTGGGAGAAACACAGCCCTGACAGCTTGTCTGTGGGAAGATGAGGCAGTCCAGGTCGTGAGCAGCACAGCGGCCCGCCCTCTGTTCTCAGAGGTGAGGGGCCGGAGAAGGTCGTCTCCCCTGGGGCCAGCATTTGGCCAAGCTCGGAGGCTTGGCCAGCACTCCTGGATGGCTCAGAGCAAGCCGGGCTCCTCGTCTGTACGATGGCGAAAATGCTGCCCGCCTCACAGGGTGACCATGAGGACCAGTCACAGTGATGTGTGAAAGGACTCGCTGGTCACAGAAACGTGTGCAAATCATGCTGTTTTAGAGATCAGCCCTCAATTTGTAAGGCATGTGAACAGGGCACACGGCGGGCTGGCGGTTTCATAGCTGACACATAGCGCCTACCATGTGCAGCTGCCTGTCCGACCCCATCTTACAGACGAGGAAACCAGCACACAGGCACCAAGGAACTGTCCAGAACAAACAGCAGGGGCCGGCGATGGGAGTCCAACCGAGGCATGCGGCCTGGCCTGCATGCTGAGCCACACGGTGCTGCCCGGACAGATGGACAGACACTCGGTGGAGTCTGCCTTTCTCAGGCCCTAAATCCCTCTCCAGAGGGTACTTGCGATGCCGGATTTAAAACTTGCTCAGAGCCACTTAGCCACTTGAGAACTAGACAGTAAGGTGTTACTCCCAGGTTGGTTTTTCCAAAGTAACAAATGACTTGTGGAATAAAGTAATAGAGTAACAAGTGGCAGGGCCACAACCAGGGCCCCCAAAGTCCTGGTGTTGGCACATTTGTACTTCTTGTAAGACCATCTTTAATTTTTCTGGGAACACACTTGCCTTTTGTGTAATGCGGGGAAGACTAATGCATGGTGACACCTAGGTTTCCTCAACAGAACACTTGATCCCAAAACCCCTTTAAGACCTTAGGTCTCCTCAACGGAAAACTGTACTTTAATCCCAACCCCCCTTTAAGACATATTGGGGCTGGGCGCAGTGGCTCATGCCTGTAATCCCAGCACTTTGGGAGGCTGAGATTGGTGGATCACCTGAGGTCAGGAGTTCAAGACCAGCCTGACCAACAAGGTGAAACCCCATCTCTACTAAAGATAGAAAAATTAGCCGGACATGGCGGCAGGCACCTGTAATCCCAGCTACTCGGAAGGCTGAGGAAGGAGAATAACCTGAACCCAGAAGGCGGAGGTTGCAGTGAGCCGAGATCATGCCATTGCATTCTAGCCTGGGCAACAAGAGTGAAACTCTGTCTCAAAAAAAAAAAAAAAAAAAAAATAAGACATATTGGTCTTTAAACCCAAAACCCCTTTAAGGCATGTTGGTCTTAAGGGGATTTGGGATTGAAGCACAGTTTTCAAGAAACCTAGGTGTCACTTTTTAGAACATTAAGAAGAAAGTTGTGGGGTGGGCTTTTCCATTTAAAGGAATGTGATGATTCTAGGTTCTGATGGGTGATAGATGGTCTCCGTTTACACCTTCTTTTAGCACCTGTAAGTTCAGGTAGTGGCCATCTTACATTCTCATGTCCTGCTGGAAGTGCCTAGTTGCCTGCAAAGACAGCTAAGGCTCATTATTTCAAAAGAAGATTATTTAAAACACGAGTGACAGGTAGTCAGAATCGAGAACATAAAGGATGCAAGATGCTCTATAACCAAGTCAGCTTGGGGGCAGGATGGGTTGCTGAGTGAAGTCACCGCTCACTTTTGGATTCTTAGAGACTGTGAGTCAGGCTTCCTTCTACACGGAGTCATGGGAAGGGTATAAAGGCACGTTCCTGAGGTGCCCTCCCCCAAAGAATCTACCTGCACTCAAACCAGGATCTGTTTTTGCTGTTTTAATCACAAATAGACTAGTTAGTAGAAGACTTTTGAAGAACGAAGTAAAACTTTTTTTTCATTAAAAGACGTCCCAGAGGAAAGGCCCTGTGCAGCCAGTGTATTCTACTGACTGCCTTGACCACATCCTAATATGGTGGCTTTAAGTTGTTGGCCAAAATCCTTTAAAGACAAATGAAACATCTGCCAACTTTTTAGTGCACTTAACAGGTTTCACTGACGTTTTTCTCAATTTTCGAATGTAGGTGAGATTTGCTTTCATGTCCTGTTTCAAAAACCAAGTCTCTCTTGACAGCCCGTTGGTTCTTCCTGTCCTGTTGCTCTAGTCTGTAATAAACAACCACCTGATAGGACGGACACTCCACGAGATAAGGAAAGGCACGTGCCCTTGAGCTCGAATGGAAGCAGCCTCTGGAGGGGCAGCCACTGCCCTTCGAGGGACAGCAGCTCTTCAGCAGGTGGCCAGAGTGCCACGTGACTCTGCAGACGACCCCTGGGAGTGGGTGATGGACACCTGCTGGGGCTTTTCATTTTTCACTGGCTGACTTGATCCTCAGTGACAAAAGGACCCCTGAGCCCTTTCTCCGAGCCCTGGAGCAACTCCTCAAGACACCGAGTGGCCTCAGGGCTGGGTTCAGAGCTCCTCCCGCAGGTGAAGCCTCAGAAGTGGAGGCAGCTGCTGATGGGTGAGTTTACTTCTTATCCTGCCTAAGGCAAGTAGGCATTTTTATTCTGTTTCCAGTCCTTGAGCTCAGCAGATCAAAATAACAGTGACCCTGCAACCCCACAGAGCCCAGGGCGCGCTCGCTGTCTTTCTTCCCGGCCCTGCCCCTTTAGTCCCCGCTCTGGAAGACCAGGCAGTTTAGGTGTAAATAGGTATCTTTTATGGTTTCCGAATGAATTATTTGTGTGAGAGTAATTAAATCTGTAAGAAAACCTGTTGAGATTCTTCACTATGAATTATAATTTCTACAACATGTATTTTAGCAAAAACACCCATGCTGGCCTCCACTGGATAGCTCGGTATGCTAATTGCCAGTTGCATAAGCATTACCAACCGCGTCTTTATTAACCATCTTTCACATCCAGTAGAGATCATTTCTAGGGGGTATTTGTTGGTTGGCTGTTAGCTTTGCTTTATGATTTCATGTTTCTTTTAAAGGTGGTTTAGCATGCTGAATATTAAATTTTTTTTTCTGTGTCTTCCTCTAATCTTTATTTTTTTCTGTAATGGGAATTTCAGGGTAAATACAGATATTATAGCAAAGCGATAATTTAATGATTGAACCTTAATTTGCCCCCAGTGATTGCTGAAACTTTTTTTGGAGCTTTCACACAAGCTACTTTTTCGAACTGGAGTGTGTTGGAGGCAGAGAAAAATCACCCTGTGTGCTGGCTTTGCCTGTTGTGAGCCAGTGAGGAGTCCGAGAAGAGGTGGGCGGGTCAGTGACTGGGGTTTGGCCAGAGATGCCATATTTGCAGAATTAAATCATTTCAAGATGCATTTCAAGGCCTGGCACGGTGGCTCAAGCCTGTAATCCCAGCACTTTAGGAGGCCAAGGCGGGCAGATCACTTGAGGTCAGGAGTTCGAGACCAGCCTGGCCAACATACGGTGAAACCCCCATCTCTACTAAAAATACAAAAATTAACCGGACATGGTGATGTGCACCTGTAGTCTCAGCTACTTGGGAGGCTGAGGCAGGAGAATTGCTTCAACCCGGGAGGCAGAGGTTGCAGTGAGCCGAGCTCACACCACTGCACTCCATCCAGCCTGGGTGACAGAGACTCCATCTTTAAAAAAAAAAAAAAAAAAATGCATTTCAAGTTTAGCTTTCAGCCTCCACAAAGTAGTGCACACCCTTTCAGTCGTACTATAAAATTTCCCAAGCTTTTTCAGAGAACTTCTTAACCCTCACAGAAGTGGAAAAACAATGGAATAGAGGCCAGGAGTCCCAAGTTCAGGTTTTGCAGGCTCCGGGTAAGCTGCCTGGTCTAACGGAAGATGAGGTGTATGCAGCAGGCGGCTCTCTTGCAGCTTGGCAGGTGAGGGGACCTCGAGCAGGCTCTCGCATTTTCCGGCTGATCCTTCCGAGCCTGCTACTGCAAGGCCCTCGTAGGTGGAAGCAGCCTCATCGTCGCGTTTCACACTGAGCTTTTCCTTTCCATGGTCAGATGGACTTAGTTACCAGCGATGGGTGTAAGACCTAAGACACCGCAGAAAGTTGCAGAATGGAAAATGAGGGGCAGAGAAAAGAGGGTCTGAGAGGAATGCAAGCATTCTGGAATACAGTAAGGGACATTCCATCAATGACACTTCTTGGGAACAGTCACTGCCTTAGAAACACCAGACCAGGAGAATTTTCTGACCACAACCCCAAAGGCAGCCCGTGAAGATGGCGGTTAGGAAGGAGGCGGTCTAGCAGGTGAAGACTTCCTTGCCATCCAGGTCAACCCCCTTCTTGTTGAACAGTGGGAAGTCTTTTTTTTTTTTTTTTTTTTTGAGGCGGAGTCTTGCTCTGTCACCTAGGCTGGAGTGCAGTGGCGCGATCTCCGCTCACCACTGCAAGCTCCGCCTCCCAGGTTCACGCCATTCTCCTGCCTCAGCCTCCTGAGTAGCTGGGACTACAGGCGCCCGCCACCGCGCCCGGCTAATTTTTTGTATTTTTGGTAGAGACGGTTTCACTGTGTTAGCCAGGATGGAGGGAAGTCCTTTTAAAGCAGTCATCTGAAAAATGTTTAATAGATATTTGGGGAGAGTCTCTGTCTTGGAAGCTGCCTGCAGGAACCTCATTCCTATTCATTGCCTCCTCTTGGAAGGCTAATTTGCTATTTCGGTTCCTTTATCCTTAGATGAGCTTTTAGGAACTACTGTCATGCCCTAGCTTAGAAGGAAAAAAGTTAACTGGAAAGGAAAACCTTTGGGAATCTTATACTGGGAGGAGAAGGGAAGGGAATGTAACTCAATCCATATAATAACACAGTTCATTGTATATAGACATGTTGACTGTGGTAACATGCTGTACTTTGTGCCTGATTGTTAAAATGACAAGAACAGCTGGAAAATTTACATGAGGAGGGGAAAATACTTGTTTCTGGGGATAAAGAAAGGATCATGTTGTCTTGTCTTTCCTTACAGTATCACTGCATTGCGCCCTGACTTAGCCTCTCCATCAGCCAACAGGTTAAAGAGATTTCTTTCCTGTGTGGACTGGGGTCTTTCCTCTTGGAATCTGACTTTAATAAAACAATTAGGTTGCTCATTTTGAAATAACCATGGCTTTTCGCCAAATTTTATGCTACTTTGAATAAACAATTTTGCTTAAAAGATTTTAGCCACTTCCAGAAGCCAGTGCAGTTGAGTAATTTAGTGGGCACCTACATCTCGCTTAATGTGGCACGCTGGGGAGAGGTGTGTGGGGCTGGGACCTCAAGCTGCACCACCTCAGACACACTCAACCCTGGGCCTGGGTTTTCTCAAGTAGAATCACCACTTTCCTTCCTGGGATGCGACGATGTTGAAGTGAGACAAGGTTACATCCAAAGGCTGGCGTAGTTGCTGGCAACGCTGATAACTACTGCCACTTCTTCCTGGCGTGCCCAAGGGGTATTTCATGTGCCATCTTTGGAGTC
Organism: Hylobates moloch; assembly: GCF_009828535.3. NCBI lineage: Eukaryota > Metazoa > Chordata > Mammalia > Primates > Hylobatidae > Hylobates > Hylobates moloch. The sequence goes on along the minus strand of NW_026652294.1, from coordinate 26,300,311 downwards.
ATCGGGAGTGCATGTGCCAGCGGTTCCCAAATGTGAGCATGCCTCAGGATCACCTAATGCACACTCTAACCCAACGTTCAAACCCAGAAGACTGGTGAGGAAGATACTTAGGCATCAGTGATGATGGCTGTACAACTCTGTGAGTATGCTAAAAGCCACTGAATCATATACTTTAAAGGGGTGCATTTTATATGAATTCTCTCTCAATTTTGAATAATGGGCTCCAACTTGAGGCGCTGATTCAGTAGCCTAGTTGGGGCCCATGGGTTTGCCTTTTTGGGGTGGGGGGGATGGGAACGGACAGGGTCTTGCTGTCACCCAGATTGGAGTACAGTGGTGCAACCACGGCTTACTACAGCCTGGATCTCCTGGGCTTAAGCGATTCCTTCCACCACCATGCCCAGCTAATTAATTTTTTTTTTTTTTTTTTTTTTTTTTTAAGAGACAGGGTCTTGCTGTGTTGCCCGGGCTGGTCTCTAACTCCTGGGCTCAGCAATCTTCCCACCTCAGCCTCCCAAAGTGCTGCAATTATAGGCGTGAGCTACCTTGCCCAGCCGGGTTTGCCTTTTTTTTGGTTTTTTGAGACAGGGTCTTGCTTTGTCACCCAGGCTGGAGTGCAGTGGCATGATCACTGCTCACTCCCTGGAGCCTCCACCTCCTGGGATCAAGCCATCCTCCCACCTCAGCCTTCCAAGTAGCTGGGCCGACAGGTGCATGCCATCATGCCTGGCTAAATCTTGTATTCTTCGTAGAGCCAGGGTTTTGCTATGTTGCATGTTGGGGACCAGCCTCAACACCACCCGTAGAGTACCCGCCTCAACACCACCCGTAGGGTACCCGAAGTCTGGTGGCGACAAAGGATTGAGAAGAGACAGGTTAAGAGTAAAGGTGGGAGCCAAGGGGCCAGCTGCAAAATGTGGAGGCTGCAAAAGGCTCAGAGCTCTGGGCTCTACATTATTAATAGAGTACAATCACTTAGATCTAAAAAGCAGATGTTCAGGGCGAAACAGTGAAAGGGCGGCAGTGCGTCATAGGCATAATCTATAGCAATAGCGGTTTAAATGAATCTCCTTTGTGCTCAAACAGCATATCTTTAACTTACCGGAGAGTAGCTAGTGGGAGTGGGCTTAACTAGGAGCCTGCACGTCTGTCCACATTCCAGTGTTTCAAAGGTGTCTTTCTCCTTGAACACAGTGTTTACAAAGAGAGCAGGTCTTGCTCTGAGCATGGGAACACGATGGCAATTAGGAGGCTTTCCTCCTCAGAGACCTCTCGTGGCTTCCACAACTTAGTGTCCTGTATTTTTATGGCCAGTTTATATAGGCACCCCACAAGCCCTTTTCCCAACAGTTGCACAGGCTGGTCTCCAACTCCTAGGCTCAAGCGATCCACCCGCTTTGGCCTCCCAAAGTGTTAGATTACAGGCGTGGGCCACCGCGCCCGGCTGGGCTTGCATTTCCATCAAGTTCCTATGTGTGAGTCCCAGGAGCACTTTGAGAACCCGGGTTCTAGCCCAGCCATGCAGCCGAGTATCTAGGGCTGCTGCGGTTTAGGTGCAATCTTCCTCTTCAGATAACATTCTCTTAGTGTCATTTAGTTTCTATTAGATGTTAATAGTTCAGGAAAATACTTTGATGGATAACTTAAATCTCTGCAATATTTTTTTAAACCAGAAAATACCCCTTATAAACCAAATAAATGCTGAGTAACGTAGGAAAGGTTAAAAAATAAGTCTCAAAGGTTTGCTGTGAGGACTAACCAAGGTAATACATATAAAGCACCTAGCCAATGCTTTGCACACTAGCCCATTAAGGATCAATTGTTCCCATTCCAATCTGTTAAGATTTTAATCCAACAGAAACCCTTGGTCTGAATGGTTTACAAGTAGTCTCGTCCCCCAGCAAGGAGTCTGATAATAAACTGGTCTCTTACTCGCCTCCAAGCCGACCTTCCTCATGTTCAAGGAAGTTTCTGGTTGCAGCTTCTGCGTGATTCTTCTTCCTCAGGTCTGTCTGACTTGTATTAATGCCAAGTGCATCACAGAGGAACATAAGACTGTCACACACTGGGATTTTGTTTTTCATTTATTCACATTTCATGGATTGTTACACTTCCTCGATGGGAGCATTCAAAAACTAATACAAGCTGAGATTATATTGTCTGACAATTCAAGTATTTTAGTTTTAGAAAACAATTTCCTATTTAAAGTAAAAAGCAAACAATTTATCCGTCAGTTGATTGCAAAGAATTACATCTCCATTACAATTGTGTCTGCATCAAACGGAGAGTCCTTCGTCCTCAGCATGATTGTTACTGGTTGAGAACATACAGTGTGGCCTGTGTTCTGAGTGCCTGACTGGAAAAGACCTCCCCGTCATCTACCATACTACAGGACAAATCAGTATCTACTCAAATTCCCACTTCCAGAATGAGAGGACTCGTCAGGGGTTTAGGAGTGTGCAAAGCCTTCAAAATGTGTCGTGCTTGAATTTTGACTCTTCTGAAATAGAATAACTGACAAATGCTCAAAAAACAACTTTTACTGAAAAGGCTCTCAGTGAAAACTTGTTTTGAACTCTACTAGTAAGGTAGAATATTAGTTTTTCTTCCCCTCCACACCAGAAAAGATAGTTTTTTCTTTCTTTTTTTTTTTTTTTTGGCATGCAGCATATATAAAATGTGATCTAGAATTGAAATTGTAAAATAGAATAATCCTCTTAAAATCAGCCCATGAACAGTCAGACTTGTCCTTCCATGGAAAACATAATCTAAACTTATTTAAAAACTGGCTGTATTTTCAGTCTGTAATTCGAATAATGAAGATGGCATAACAAATTTTTTTGCTTACTAGGAATGCGCAAAAGGATGAGATGGATACACAGGTTTAAAAAAAAAAAAGGCCACTGGGGATACTTAGTTATTTGTCCAGATGCAAAACAATTTCAGAATAACAAAATACACACCTTGCTTTAGGCCACATATATGATACACTTCATAGATTCTCAAACGAAAGATGAAAATTGCAGTCCACATTGAACATTTTAAAGCATAATTTCTAATATTTTGTTAAAAATAAGTCAAACTAAAATAACGCATAAATCAGAATTACCTGTTAACATAGTGGGGAAAATAGGTAAGCCCTCCGGGGGCCCCGTGCCCCAAGTAAAAGACAAGGAGTTAAATTTTACAATGAAATCCACGTATACTCAGGCTCTTTACACTAATAATCAAAGTGAAGACCAACCAGTTCCTAAAGCATAAAAGAGTGATTTTAAGAAAATATCACATTTTGAGTTATGGTATATTCATCACATTTTTCCCTGTAATTTTCACTTCAACAGTGATAGTCTTAGCAGCAAAAATTTGCTGGGAATGTTAGGAAAAAAGGAAGTCACACATACCCACTAATTTAAAAATATATAAACTATTTTTTACAGAAGGGGCAGGTTTAAAAGAAAATCCAATCATGATCTTTTCATGCCATTTTTTGTAAACTTTCCATACACACGCAGATGCTAACAAAGTACTGTGTCATATATACTGAAGTGTCCTAAAGATGCCTGTGAGCTGCTGGTACCAGGGAAGCATGTGTGGCTAAGTTGCAACAAACTTAAATTTGTTCCCCTTAGTTCTTCATCTTTTAAAAAGTTGAATAAACTTAATGTCAATCGGGCAGGGCCAGTATTAACAGCATCAACCACTTGCTTACTATAAATCATCTGCAACAAAAACTCACGTGCATTCTCAATTCTAAAAAGTCAATGTAAAAATAATGGCCACTTCCTCCCTAGGTGCCGACTATAGCTATGTCGGACAGCATCCTGTAACAGTACAAGCACACCTCTCTCTGCACGGATTCATCCAAAGCCACACACTAGGCCAAATTCTCCCAGTGGAATCAAAACACTGAAAGTAGAGCAAGAACCTCATGACAACATTGGCCCAATCACACCTCAGGTACTTAGGAGTTCATCATATTTGATCATAAAATTGCTCCCAGCCCCAAACCTTACACCTGAAGACTGTAGTTTTAAAAAAGCCACTGTACCGTCCACAATTATTCTCTTTTCTAAATGAGAATGCGCTACGCACTGAAGATCAGCACACACACACACGTGAGCCCTTGGGCACTGACCCTGAGCCTGTACACAAGATCAGCTGGTACTAGTCTCAAATGATTCATGAGGAATCAAAGTGGAAATTTAAACATTCAATTCTGTATCTCATTCATGTGCCCAGAGTCTTCAAAGAATGCTCGTGTTAGTGACCTGACAGCTCTGGAGAAGTGACATGGATATTTGGGTGCATAACCATGGCCCCCTTCCAAACAGACATATGGAATCTTACTCGTAAAAAAGTAAAGATATTTCAGATATCAAATGTATAATATACTGCTGTCTAAAGTAAAGGCAAAATTTACACACGATTTTCTCTTCCATTACCTTATTACGTTTCCTAGTGAATCCACATGGCTCGTGTGTCAGAGCTCCCAGGCACATCACTTGGTCATAGTTTTCATATGCGTGGGGTTGATCACGGTACAAATGCCTATGGGCATCTTCTTTTTCTAGGAGGGTCTCATGTGACTTGCATTTCGTGAGGGTTCACTCTCCATGGTGTAGATGATAAGCTACCAAATTTGTGCTTTTAAACCCATTCCTGGCAATCCCCCTTTATCTTCATTTTGTCTTTAGGGGGATAAAGTAGTAACACTACCTCATGAATAGCAACTACAAAGCCAAAAAACTCCTTCACAAGCTGTTCATTTCTTTTTAGAATGAAAATGCAGGTCCTGAATTCTCGTGAAGCAGCCCACAGGGTTACAGGCCAATGATTCGAATGCTGAGGTGAACACTTAGTACTCACATTTTAGCTTCAAAATAAAAATAAAGCAGAGGACAAATGCCTGTCACAGCATGGCAGCCCGGTTCATTTGGTAACAGAACAAGTCTCACGTGTCGGCTGAGCCCACCTGAGAGAAGCACACAGGCCAGCTTCCTTCTGAACACAGCCGGGCACCTGTTCAAAAGTCTCTCTGGTGGTGGCGGTGGACCCCAAAACCCACGGGTTGGAAGAGCCTTTGGGAAAGCGAATTGATACCCTGATTGCAGTCCTTGAAGAAATCACTTAGGTTAGTTTAATAAACAAACGAACACTAAAAAATCTTCCAAAAATTGCATTCAAATGTATTTTACACTTTAGGCAGTTCTTAAGAAGGGAAGAGTGCAGTTTCTTGACACTTAACATTTAAAGGTTTTATTGGCCACATTAATCTTCCTCACAAAAGTTTTAAGTTATCTGTAAGTTCTTAGAATGTCAAAGAAGAGAAGAAAAACTGACTAAGGGGCGGTGGAAGAAGCAGCAACTTGGCAATAATTCCGCAGCCGACTTCGTGTGTTCAGGCATCCTTTTTCTCCAGTAAAATTTTGTGCAACTCGTCTGCATCCTCGCTGGTTTTTACCCGAATCAACATGGTGACTGGCATGGTGGCATTCTTCTCGTCAATTGGTGGATTTGGAACACAGACGATAAGAACGTTATTTTTCCCCGTTCGCGTACATGGCATATTGGGTGGAATCAGAACATTCAGCAGTATGTTGCCTGCATTCAAACAAACAAAATCCATCAAAATTATAGAAGCTATAGCTCCACCAAAGGAGTCTGTAACATGCTAAACATTAAACACTGAAATAACTTATACTTAATGGATCTAACACGGGGAGCCAACAGGAATGGCACAAAATCAGGACTGGTTCCCTGAGAACTGGGAGGCCTTGGGGAGGACTTGCCCTCACTGTGAGGAGTGGCCGTCCGTCCTCCCTCCAGCCCGGGGCTCTGCACCCACACAGCGTTTCTCACAGAGCCAACAGCCTCGCTCAGAACCGTCGGCCCTCTCAACACTGTCCGTTTTTGCACTGAAGGAAGAACACGGTGGCACAACCCAGTGTCTTCACTGCGCCACACGAACAAAGGACACCTCTGTCACAGAGGCCGCAGCTCCCTGGGCAAGAGTGACACGACCATAATGTTATTATTCACTAGTCAAGCCCACGGGAAAGAAAAACGCCTCCCCAGAGTTTCTGCAACACAGGTACAAATCTACCACTACTGCCCGCTCCACCGCAGGCCTGCCCATCTTCCTCCTCCTCCGGGCACTAGGCTCCTTGCAGTGGACTCTTTTCAGGTTAAAACTGAGGATGGACGGCGATCAGTTAGTGATCACTTGCTATATAAAAAGGATTCCTTTAAAAGGTTAATTTCCCTTGGGTGTTTATTAAACGGTCTAATCTCTAGCTTCTTGGTCACATTTCTAACACAAAGGAAAATGAAAAATCATTTCGTTTGCAGCTTCTAACACATTTATATTTCCTTATACACTATTATCCTGGGATTCAAAACTATAAGTAAATATAGGATGAATTTGGCCTGAATGCGCTCTGTTTAAAAACATATTAATAACCTTGAGTCAGCAGGGTAAAGGCTTTTACATACTATGTGATGATGATGATTTTGTGCCAACTGAAAAAAAGGTACCCACCTAAATTGGTGTCTGCCCGCACCAAAAGCTGGGTCTTCTGATTTGCTGTAGGTTTTAAATGCAGAGTACCTATGCCTTTCTCTTTAAACTCATTATCTTTCTTGTAAAATAGTTTACACCTATGGAGAAAAATAATAGGTACCATCAAGCATTCAAGGATGAATCAAGTCACACAGTTTTCTAACAACCACTCTTCACACTTGTGTGGAAAATCTGTATTAAATGAGAGTACAGGAAGCTTCAGGATAAATCTTTAATTGATCCAAACACAGCCTGAGCAAAAACCAGAATAAGAAAATTTGCTTAGAGATTTTAAAACTCCTCCCCATTTTTTCAAATTAAACAATGGGCCCCATGAAATTTTTATAACACTTTCTGAAACTGTCAAAATCAGGGCTCAACACCCCTCCCTCCCTGTTCTGTTCCTTTGGCCCTGAGCTCAACATCGCTGATCTGGTCCTCTAAAGACAGGCACAAATAAAGGACAAAGACTGTCCTACATCTCGCCCACCTCTCCCTTTTTTTTTTTCTTGGCCTATTTCTTATTTTAAAAATTCTCCTCAACCAGGCGCGGTGGCTTACGCCTGTAATTCCAGCACTTTGGGAGGCCGAGGCAGGCAGATCATGAGGTCAGGAGATTGAGACCATCCTGGCTAACACGGTGAAACCCCGTCTCTACTAAAAATACAAAAAATTAGCTGAGTGTGGTGGCAGGCACCTGTAGTCCCAGCTACTTGGGAGGCTGAGGCAGGAGAATGGCATGAACCCAGGAGGCAGAGCTTGCAGTGAGCCGAGATCGCGCCACTGCACTCCAGCCTGGGTGACAGAGCAAGACTCCGTCTCAAAAAAAAAAAAACAAAACAAAACTCCTCAAGGCTCCTTCAGTTTTTGATTGCACAACATTTTGAAATAAATTTGGAAAACATTCTTGGGTAGGGTCTAATAACAAAGTAATCAAATTATCTTCCCAGCCTCCTGTGCTATACATCTCCTGAGGTTATTAATACAAAACCATGGCTCATTTATTGATTTATGTATTTATTTTGAGACAGTCTTACTCTGTGGCCCAGGCTGGAGTGCAGTGGCATGATCTTGGCTCACTGCAACCTCTGCTTCTCAGGGTTCAAGCAATTCTCATGCCTCAGCCTCCCAAACAGCTGGGATTACAGGCGTGTGCCACCACATTCGGCTAATTTTCATATTTTTAGTAGAGACAGGATTTCACCATGTTGGCCAGGTTCGTCTGGAACTCCTGACCTCAGGTGATCTGCCTGTCTCAGCCTCCCAAAGTGCTGGGATTACAGGCATGAGCCACCATGCCTGGCCTCATTTGATTCTAATTAAAAAAAAAAAAAATCTTAAAGTTGGGTCACTCCTTTATATCATGTGAGTAATGAAATTTAAACACAGAAGAAATTGTTGGCCTCTTTTAAAAGTTCTTGAAACTAACACCTGGCAATCCCACAGGATATAGTAACCTGTTACATGGAAAACTGCTGGTTCATTATTCTGAAATTTTTGCATTACAAAAACACATCTTTGAAAGTTTCTGAAATGGCACAAATGTTTTTTCAGCAAATATCTTTGTAAAAACTAATCTCATTTAATTGAAAGGAAGATGAAAGTTTTTATAGGTCATCAACAGGAAGGGACGGTTACTGTGCTTAACTTTTTGACTGAGAAAATCCAGAAAGGCCAACCAAGTCTCCAGGAAGGGATGAGAGATGCCTCCTGAAGCCAAACCTGAAATCAGTGACTGACTCTGCGATTTCTTTGTTGGGGGAGGAGGAAGGGGAGGGAGGAAGACACAGGTAGAGAAGATGGGATGGGATGGGATGGGGTTGGGAAGATCATGGAAGAGCCTGTCTCTAAAGCACTTTAAAAGAGCTAAAGTGACAGAAAAGAGTGAGATCTGCCCACCAGGACATTTCTAGAACTGGATTCTTAAATAAACTGGCCAAGAATTCTTCCCTGTTCCACTTGAGAGCAGGCAAAGCTTGACCCTGAGACTGGAAGCTCAGTCAAGTGCCGTGAGCACGTTCTCCAGCCTGAAGCATGCCACCATGTCTATAAAACACATGCACCAGGAGCTTCTGGTGGTTCTTACTTTTTGGAGTAAAAAGCATCTTCTTCTTTTACTTCGGTAACTACTACTTTGGGTGGCTCATCATTCTCTTCTTCATCTCCACCTTTTATAAAAATGACAATAATTCAGTAAGATTCCAATCCAGAGCTTAAAAAAGTGACAGAAGTTTTGTTATGTAACACCCTAACCCTCCACCTGAGCACTCCATGTAAACTGACGACTAAAATGCACACTTAATGGGGGGGTGCTAGAAGGGAGTACCTGCAGGATTTTAACTATTTTGTGAAAAATAAGAATCCTTTGTAATGGGAACATAATTCTAAAATAACTTCTATAGAAAACCTTAGAATGGAAAAATCTCCATGCTTATGACAGAAAAATAATCAACACTCTATATTCAAATTACCCACTGGAAAATTACATCTCAGATGAGTTTTTAACACCTTCACCCCCTGAACATTCCTGTGACTATATCCACAAGTATCAGCAATGGCCAAAGATAGAAAAATACATTTTTTTTTTTTTTTTACAGGGGGCAAGTTGTCAGAGGAATCATTCCAAAGCCCCAGTTTAAGTAATTTAAGCTTTGTCTGAATTGCCACGTGGGTCACTGCTCTGGTACCAAAGGTATCCCCACTAATGGGGTCTCCCAAACACGGGAGACCTAGGCCATTATTTAAACAAGACACATTTAAACACACGTATTAGGCTGTGTACAGTGGCTCACACCTGTAATCCCAGCACGCTGCAGGGCCAAGGCAGGAAGATCGCTTGAGCCCAGGAGTTCGACACTAGCCTGGTCAACATGGTGAGACGCCCCCCTATCTCTACAAAAATAAAAGTTAACCAGGTGTGGTGGTACGTGCCTCTGGACCCAGCTACTTGGCAGACTGAAGTGGGAAGATCGCTTCACCCCAGGAGGTAGACGCTGTAGTGAGCTATGATTGCGTCACTGCACTCTAGCCTGGGTGACAGAGCGAGACCCTGTCTCAAAAAAATAAAAAAACCCACATATATAAAAGGATCCTCTTAAAGAGAACGGCAGTTGCATAAAAACTCACTAAAAAGCAATTCTAACAACTGTGATGCTCAGATGATTAGGTCACACGACTGTCCATCTTATCACTCCAATCTCCCCAGTCTTCTGATGCTTAAACTATGATAACCAAGGGACAAGGAACAGGCGCTCACTGAGGGGCGTCCTGCATCCACTGGGACTCGATTCAAATCCCCAGTGCCTGCCTCAGGAAAGACTCCCCATTTGTTTTATTTATGGGAGGCAGAGAAGAAATAAAAGGGGAGACCCTTATTTCACCCTGTGCCCAGAGGGCCCGTGCCTGAGGATATACTTGAAAGTAGGGCAAGGCAAAACAGTAATGGAAGTGTAGCCTCCTGCTAGAAAACCGTATTTCAGTGGCAAATTGGCAAATGCAGTTTTCTTCCTCAAGGATCAGTATGTTCATATGTCTGAGAAGTACACTTTTTCTTTTGTTGAGGCAAGGTCTGTGTTGCCCAGGCTGGAGTGCAGTGACGCAACCATGGCTCACTGCAACCTTGAACTTCTGAGCTCGAGATACTCCCACCTCAGCCTGTAGAGTAGCTGTGACTACAGGCACCCACCACCTGGCGTGGCTAATTTTTAAACATTTTTGTAGAGATAGGGTCTTGCTATGTTGCCCAGGCTGGTCTCAAACTCCTGGCCTCAGGTGAACCTTCCACTTTGGCCTCCCAAAGTGCTGGGATTACAGGTGTGGGCCACCTCACCTGGCCTCACTTTTAACTGCTTACAAGTAGGTATCTTCACAGACGTCATTTGTTCACAAGCACCATGTGAGGAAGCAGCATTATGACATCACCCCACTTTTTAAGCTAATAACAGAGGTTTGGAGGGCCCAGACCTTGTGCCTGGTCTGGGGCACTGATGATACATACAGGAGACATCACTTAGATACCACTGCTGCCCTCTAAAAAGGAGGTGCCTCCAAACCCACAGGAGGAAAACAATGTTGATTTCTTCTCTATGGCTATGAAAACTCTACACTTTTAATGTATAGTCAAGTACTGTTTTGCCACATGACTATTTACAGTCAAATCTCTTAAGTACAAATCAATTCAGGGGACATTCATGATGAACTTGATGAACTTTTCCAAAACACAATTTTCAAAAAACGTCTTTAATTCACTTGTTTTTTATATGCTAAGCCGTGTGTGTTTGAGACTTTTCAAAGTCAGGTGTTTTCAAATTCATTTTATTTTTAATCCTTATAAACAATCCTACAAAATAAGTCTTACTCTTTTATAAAGAAGGAATCTGAAACTCAGAGAAGCTGATTAGCTCTGTCTGAGATCACACATGGAGAGGACAACAACATCTCAATGTGAATCCAGACCCGTATTTGGAATCAAAGTCTCTGCGTTTCCCAAGAAACACAAATCTTATGCAAACCTCGACCCAACGACAAAGCTGGTACTTACCTTTGCATTCACCACTGTCACCTTCCGCTTGGCCCTCCAATGGTTTAGTGGGAAATGGTGAAGAGACTGGTTTACTCTGGGTAATATCTTTGCCAAATAAACTGGAGTTTCCAGGGGAGAATGAAAATCCAGTCAGGGGGACAGAGCTTAACGAGCCCAAAACAGAGCTATCAACTTTCTTGCCGAAATTAAATGAGGCACTTGTTGCTCCCAGGGATGATGGGTCCGTTTTCTTTTCAGATGCCACCTCCACCTTCTTGTCAGGTGTATCTTCAGTTTTGTTACCATGAAACAAAAACGCTGACTCTTGCTGTAATTTTGTTGAGCCAAAAAGGGAAGGAGACTGTGTTTCAGCCGCCGCTTTGTTAGATTCACTTTCAGAATTCCTGCCACTGTTCCCGTGTTGCTGTTCAATGTTTGCTAAATATTTCTCATAGTCTTTAAAGATAGGTGTCAGATCACAGAGGGGGTTTGTATTCACGTGCTTCACTATCCAATCCCGCACGGAGCAGTTCAAGGCGGCCAACTGCTTGTGATAGGCATTTCCCACACAAGCTTTACTGGAAGCAAGGCCAGAGGAGGAGGGCTGCTGACTGTCCCCATTAGTTTTGGGATTTGAAACTTTTTTATCAACCAAGGTGGTAGGGCCATTTGCAGCAAGAGAACCTATAGAAAGTTAATAATTAAACCATTTATTTAGCCTGATTTGATTAAATCATCTAGATTTTTATGCCACTCTGCCTTCATACTTTCTGCTTTTACTGTATCTCCCCCCACACCAAGACAGAGTCTTGCTCTGTCACCCAGGCTGGAGTGCCGTGGCACGATCTTGTCTCACTGCAACCTCTGCCTCCCCGGTTCAAGCGATTCTCCTGCCTCAACCTCCCGAGTAGCTGGGATTACGGGCACCCGCCACCATAGCCGGCTAATTTTTGTATTTTAGTAGAGGTGGAGTTTCACCATGTTGGCCAGGCTGGTCTTGAACTCCCGACCTCATGATCCGCCCACCTCAGCCTCCCAAAGTGCTGGGATTACAAGCGTGAGCCACTGCACCCGACCTACTGTATCCTACTTTTGTGACAGCTCAAAAAGTATGTGTTCAAGGAGTAGTATTTAGTAACCAGTAATCAGTAAAGCCGATTAATAAAGATCAAGTCAAAGTTTATACAAGAACACTAACCACCATATGCTTGCTCTACGCATTTTAAAAATAATCTTTTCCTTCAAAAGGACGCCTATTTGAGTTATCAGGCGTGTCCAGGGTGGTGTGGCCGTAGACAAAAGGATGCCTATTTCAAACAGCACTGTTAGAACAGCAGGTCCGCATTAACACTTAATCCCCAAGGTTGTTGGGATGAACAGTATTAAAGTACAGTCGCCCCTCTGTACCTGCAGGTTCCACACCTGTGAAATGCAGTCCTCAGCCAGGTGCGGTGGCTCATGCATGTAACCCCAACACTTTGGGAGGTTGAGGTGGGCAAATCGCTTGAGCTCAGGAGTTTGAGACCAGCCTGGGCAACATGGCAAAACCCCATCTCTACAAAAAATGCAAAAATTAGCTGAGTGTGGTGGTGTGTACCTATAATCCCAGCTACTGGGGAGACTGATGGGGGAGGATCACTTGAGCTCGGGAGATTGTGGCTGCAGTGAGCCAAGATCACACCAATACACTCCAACCTAGGTGACAGAGCGAGACTCTGTCTCAATGTAGTACTCCAGAGATGAGAAACCAGTGGATACAAACACTCACTTTTCCTATCTAAGAGTTATGCTGGTCTGACTATGGGACTTGAACATCCGAGGGGGTGCTGAAACCAATCCCCAGGATACTAGGGGATGGCTGTAGTTAAAAATCTTAACAGAGGCCGGGCGCAGTGGCTCACGGCTGTAATCCCAGCACTTTGGGAGGCCAAGGCAGGTGGATCATGAGGTCAAGAGATCGAGACTATCCTGGCCAACACGGTGAAACCCCGTCTCTACTAAAATTACAAGAATTAGCTGGGCATGGTGGCACGTGCCTGTAGTCCCAGCTACTCAGGAGGCTGAGGCAGGAGAATCGCTTAAACCCAGAGGCGGAGGTTGCAGTGAGCAGAGGTCGCGCCACTGCATTCCATCCTGGCGACAGAGCAAGACTCCAACTCAGGAAAAAAAAAAAAAAAAAACTTAACAGAGAGCACTTACTTTAAATCACACTAAACATTCTGCCAAATTCAAATCAAACAGTATACATTTTCAGAATAATCAGCTAAATACAACCCAACCAGTCAGGATCATTTCCAAGCTTTTAACCCATGATCCCATTCTCTGTTGCTAATTCCAAGAGTTTTTGACTAATTCCCTCAAAACAGGATCAGGCAATCAACACATCCCATACCCACACAAACCTAGCGTGGGAGGCTCCCTGGCCACGAGAACCTCATCTGAGTTCCCAGGAGCCACTTTGGTGCGAGGCACACAGAAAGCCCTTGGCACACAAAGGGTCTACATAGCATTTTCTTTTCTCTTTTGACTCTAGGTCAATTCTAAGGGTCATTCTCCTTTCAAAATTGAACATTCTGAGGCTTAGAGGCCAGGGTCACACAACTGGTAACTGGCAGAGCTGAGAACAAAATTGAGATGTTTTGGATCAAAAGCCTGTGCTCTACCCACTTACTCTGTAAATAACCAACACCTCCCTAAGTCCCATCTCTTTCATTATTACCCTGGTTTTGCTCACATGGTTCCAAGACACAGGGTAGCTATAAGAAAAACATCTTTGCAAAGCTATTTTCCATAGATGACACTTACACAGGCGGATGGGGGACGGGAGCTACTTACCAAAGGCTACCTTGGGCTCTGCCACTGCCTTTGCACTGGTGAAGGGAAGGGCACTGGTTATGTTGTTTCCATTCGACAGTCCTTCCAAAGGCTTCCCTCCAGCGCCACTACCAAATCCAGGAAACCGTCCTCCTCCAGAAGGTACCACTAAACCTTTAAAACCTTTAAAGGCTCCTCCACTGTCAGACTGAAATATGAAGGAGGAGCACGCATTAGGTAAGTATACTTTCTATTACCAAATAAGCAAGTGAGTGACAATAGCATCTTGGCTAAATAGCACCTAGACTCCATATGCAGTCAGCATTATAAGGCAAACTGCTGGCACAAGCAGAAATAAGAAATGAGATGGGAAGATTTTATTCGTAAGAACAGCTTTGCAATTCGAAGATGCTTTCCTGAAACAGGCAGGAAGGACATTTAAAAAATATATTATGTGTATTTTTAGGACATAAAAGGTAAGAAAGACTAATGCAATAAACCTATGTACCCACCACCCAGCCTCAGAATTACTGAAGTGTCTCAATAAAACTAAATCCCAAATGAAAGATACTTCATGTACTACTCAGTCAAAGACTATTTACTGACTAAAGAAATTATAAAAACATCAAGTTAGGTTAACTAAAAATATCCATTTGCCTAATTTCTTAACATCTGTAGCTTGTAACTGCTTTCAGCCTACAAAAACTTAGATGATCGAGTCTCAAATCTATATGTTCCTGTTAGCTGAGCAACCCGGGACAACTTTTTACTCTCCTTTTCCTCACTGCTTCCTTAAACTCGATTGTTCTAACAAGGTTTTTCTAGTAGGCCTTTTCCCTTTGTGCTAGCCTGCTCACATCTCTCACCTAAAATGCTCTGGAAATGTTTGGCATTCCTTATAATTCTAAAGCTCCTCTCTGCCCCTGGAACTTCTGGAGAAAGGTTCCTCAATTTATAGTGCTTTGCTAAATAAACTCACCACAATTTTTAGAAGCCCTTTTTTGTTGTTGTTCAAAGAAGTGATTACATTATAGGAAGTGATCTGCTTCTTAGACCAAACATCTAAGAGACAGTTCACAAACCTTAAGTTTCCACGAGTGAATTATAACCATGATTTCACCAAAAAAACAAAACAAACAAAAAAAAACTGGAACCCCTTCATTTACTAAATGGGCCAGTTAGCCTAAATATTACTGCATGTTTTTCCAAAGCCAAAATTTCAATCTCATCTACAGAATTTCAGATGTTTACTGACCACTGATGTATTTATGGCAATAAAATTAGGCAAAGAATGGAAAATTTTAACTTGTATGAGTTTTAATGCACATAATAAATATAGCTTAGATTCTGTTGCTCTAAGTTTGATTTTTCGTCATTTAAAATTCCAAATACACCAAACTGATAGCTGTCATTTTAAAACAATGATTCATGGACAAACTGTAAAGCCATTAAGTGGCTTTTCAGAGCCTTCGATTTTGCACAAATTTAAAAGCCACTTGGTTTTTATAGGGATTTTAGAAATTGCTGATAGTAAATTAGCTCTAGAATCATAACAAAAATTCAAGAACCACAAGTTAAACAAAAAAAAGATATTCAGAAAAATCAGAGTAAAAGTTGATTAAGATATTCATCAAGGGGCCGGGTGTGGTGGCTCATGCCTATAATACCAGCACTTTGGGAGGCCGAGACAGTCAGGTCACTTGTGCCCAGGAGTTTGAGACCACCCTGGGCAACAGAGTGAGACCCCATCTCTACGGAAATGCAAAAATTAGCTGGGTGTGGTGGCGCATGCCTGTAGTCCCAGCTACTCAGGAGGCTGAGGCAGGAGGATTGCTTCAGCTCAGGAGGCGGCGGTTACAGAGAGTCAAGATTGTGCCACTGCACTCCAGCCTGGGCGACAAAGACCCTGTCTCAAAAAAAAAAAAAAAGGGAAAATACCCATGTGGGCTCCTCCATGGGTACTGACACAGCCCCACATCCCTCAATTTCCCTCATTGGTTTTATTGTTCCCCATGGCACTTACGGAGGAAAAATTAATACTATGTATTTGTTCTCTTCCATAGGGCAAGGAGATTTTGGTCTTTTTTACTCACCAATATATCTCCAGTGCTTAGCAGATCTACTGAATCCACTATTTAGGAAAAGCCACATTTCAGCATTCTGGCGGGTGATACAACATTTAATTGTCCTAATATATAAGTTCTGATGAAAACTTCAGGCTAAGAGTTATAGCTAAAATTATCTGTGGATTTCTATTATCCACCTACATTGAATTTCCCTTAGTTGCCCATGGGCTCCCGCCCTCTCCCTTCCTCGTCCCTTCAGCTTAAGTTGTAGATTATGGTCTGTACTGCTTCTACCTCTTGACCTTCCTTCGGTTGCACAGGTGACTGCCCCTCCTTCAGAATGGCTTCCCTTGGCTTCTGCAGTGAGCTGTTGTTTCTCATTCCTCGTAGGACCCTCCACCTGCATGCCTCCTCTCGCCCACTCCCACGGCCTCAATCTCCCACATGACGAAAGCTCCAGGAGCTGTGCCCATCCTTGCCATAATTCCTGTTGTATACCTAGTGGTCTTCTAGGGCACTCCACTTGAGTGTACCAAAGCCTTTCAAATACAACATTTCCAAGACCAACGATTTCCTCCTTAATTAAGCTGTCCCCGCCTCCATGTATCTTCTCAGTGAAAGCCATCAAACATCACTCAGCTCAACATCTATGTCTACCACCTAGCCACCAGTCAAGGCAATTCATAAAATCAGACCAGAAAAAAAAAAAAAAAAAAAAAAAATTAAAAAACCTGAAGTTCAAGAAGTTTACTGTACAACAGGCAGGTAGAAATGTATTATACACCTGAAAATAACGCCATGTTGTACACCATAAGCATATAATTTTTGTCAAATAAGAAATACAATTTTTAAGCAAAATATAATTAATTAATTACAAAACACAAGACCTAATCTCTAGCTTGGATCTGAGATATGCTTTCTCTGTACCTACTTCCTTTCTTGGCAGTGCAACCCGTTAACTTGAATTCTACATGAAAGAGCTTTTACAAGGTCAGGAAATGAAGCTCCTCTCATGCATCTGAAGCATGCAATGGAGCAGAGAAAGAGCACACACTTATGACATTAGCCATGGCATTCTAAAGACGTTCAACACTACCCAGAACCACCTGAGAATCGATATGATGTAGGATTACGTATCTCTGCCTCGAATTACACTATATTGGTATATATAGTCATATATTTTAGGAAAATCACAAATAGTTTATTTTTATAATTTGAATTGTTTTCCCATTAACACATACCGCCATTTATGAGCTCTGAGTGACTGGCTGTTGTAAGCGTCTTACTGACTCCCCACCACTGCCACCTACTTGGCTCCCTTCCTTACGTTTTCAAACTTAATAAATTTTATGATCAAAACTTTGGCAATGTAATGAGTATTTTTGTAATAACAATTTCTTTTCATTGCTTCTCAAAGTGTGAATGATATATCTTTCCTATCCTTTTTATTTGGAAATAAAAGGGAAATAAACTTGCATGTCCCTTAAGCAGCATGCTCAGGAAAGGAAGTATTTCTGCTCCCAGGAAGTCTGCTTTATGCTTACTGGCGCGGTACCTCTAACCTGACCATTTGAGATCCTCCAATGACCATTTCCTTGGAGCATCACGTTGGTGCTCAAAAAGCTTCACATCTTGGAGCATTTTGGATTTTCAGATTAGAGACACCCAAGAATATAATCTATTCTTGATGTTTTAAACACTGCAAAACGTGGGGTAGGGTAGGTGTATTTCAAAGCTGCCACCCAGGATATTCAAAGCGGCTTCTCCTGCCTAACACCAGACGTCCAGGCCACCAAGACCACACTCTCTTGGGTCTAGAATGTACCTGAAGGGAGAGGACGTACTGGGGCCGAGTTCTTAAGATGCGGGGTGACTGCTTAATAATCATCACATCATTTCAATTTAAGAGTCACAACTCATCTTGCATCTTTCTTAGCACAGGAATGAATCATTTCAGTATACTATACTAGCAAGAAAATCCACACCTAAAATGCTTCTAGTATAGTGAAAGGGCTCCCCCTACCCAGGCCTCGATCCCAGGGAGCAGACAAGACTCTCAGAAGATCCTTGCGTTTTCCTTTCTTCTTCCAATCTGTTGCCACTTCGCCCACCTCTGTATTGCTTTGCTCGTTTTTCTTCTCCATATTGTCACTCAACATGAATCTGTCTATATTTATCTTATTTCCTCAACTGGATAAGCTCTCTTTAAGGTCCAGACCTTACATCTCTTATTTTTTTCTATCTCCCATGATCTACATCAAAGAATAAGTATTTTAAGAAAGCATTTGTTGGTATCATTGCTCCCAGCGGAGGGACTGCTGTGCAACCCAGAAATCAAATGAGTATTTAATAGCAAGAGCTGTAAGGGGGCACTCACTTCGAATCCAACATTTCTGCGCTTTGCTTTCTTTATGGCCCTATTCTTCAAGACTTCCTCACTGGCCACGGAGAATGTTCCCACCTGCAACACAATACAAATTAAACAGCAGTAAGATAAAGCCAAACAGATGACAAAATGCTCAACAACAACAACAAGAAGAAGAAGCTAGAACTGAGCCACTGCGCCCGGCCTCTCAAAAAATAAATTTTGGCCAGGCACGATGGCTCGCACCTGTAATACTAGCGCTTTGGGAGGCCAAAGGTCAGGAGTTTGAGACCAGTCTGGCCAATATGGTGAAACTCTGTCGCTACTAAAAATGAAAAAATAGCTGGGCATGGTGGCGGGCACCTGTAATCCCAGCCACTCGGGAGACTGAGGCAGGAGAATCGCTTGAACCCGGGAGGCGGAGGTTGCAGTGAGCCAAGATAGCGCCACTGCACTCCAGCCTGGGCAACGGAGCAAGACTCTGTCTCAAAAAAATAAATAAATAAATTGTGTTATTTATAACATACACGTGATTTTTAAGATGAGTCCTGCCCAACTTGCCCACTGTACAAAAGGCCACAGAGGCACCTAGGACCTTGATGGAAAACCATTGCTCTTCCACTCAAAGTGCTCAAAGCGCACTCATGTCCACACTTCTGATGTCCACATCAGAAATCTGCTGAATATCTTCGGCTTTAGTTTATAACCCTTCTTTTACCCTGTAGGGTCAGAATAAAATATTTCCCATGCAAAAATTCTCACCTATAGTTGTTTCAGATCATATTAAACTTAATGGGATAGGTCCTACACTCATAGAGGGGACCGTCTGGCTGCACTTGCCCCAAGTTAAATGTACTTAACTAAATGTAATCTTTCCACACATTTCATTAGCATATGTTCAAATGGGAGTTCTTTCATTCCTGAATATTTTAATGTCTAAGCAAATAGTTACATGGTAATCTAGATGTTACTATAGCGCAGAATGTAACTGTGCTTAAGATCTTAAACCAACAACAACAAAAAACCAAAAACCCCCATAACCAAAGATTTTAGTTAAAAAGCACCAAGTCAGTTTTGACCCTGTCAAAACATTCACATCCTTGTGATTCTGGTTTCTCTAAACATATGTGAGGAGATACACTTGTAGAGAAAAAAAGTACTAGTACCAGAAAGATCCCGAAAGAAGGAAATGGCCGTCTAAGAATAAGCTTGGAAACACTTGCAAGTTTTAAAATTTTTCCTTTTTTACTTAGCACTATGCTGTTAACCTGAAAGGCTAACCTGGTTACAGATTTCCTTAGCCATCTGGCCTGGGGGTAACACACTGCTGATAAGGTACAACTGTAGAGTCCAGCCCTATGGGGCTTTGCAGGTGTTCTCCCCAAAGGGGGAAACAGAGATTGTAAGAAATAAAGACACAAGACACAGAGATAAAGAGAAAACAGCTGGGCCTGGGGGACTACTACCACCAAGAAACGGAGACCAGTAGTGGCCCCGAATGGCTGGGAGTGCTGATATTTATTGCATAGAAGACAAGGGAGCAGGGTAAGGAGGATGAATCGTCCAGGGGATTGATAAGGTCAGTCCGGGGGGTTTGATAAGGTCAAGCAAGTCACGTGATCATGGGACAGGGGGCCCTTCCCTTTTAGGTAGCCGAAGCAGAGACAGAAGGCAGCATACGTCAGCGTTTTCTTCTATGCACTTATCAGAAAGATCAAAGACTCTAAGACTTTCACTATTTCTTCTACTGCTATCTACTAAGAACTTCAAAGAGGAACCAGGAGTACGGAAGGAGCATGAATGTGGACAAGGAGCGTGACCACTGAAGCACAGCACCACAGGGAGGGGTTCAAGCCTTTGGATGACTACTGGCAGGCCTGGACAATATCCAATCTCCCACAAGAAGGTGGTGAAGCAGAGTGTTCCCTGACTCTTCCAAGTAAAGGAGACTCCCTTTCACGGTCTACTAAGTAACGGGTGCCTTCCCAGGCACTGGCGTTACCACTTGACCAAGGAGCCCTCAAGTGGCCCTTATGCGGGCGTGACAGAGGGCTCACCTCTTGCCTTCTAGGTCACTTCTCACAATGTCCCTTCAGCACCTGACCCTACATCCGCCGGTTATTCCTTGGTTATATTAGTAGTACAACAAAGAGTAATATTAAAAGCTAACGACGAGTAATGTTTATACTAATGATTGATAATGCCCATGATCATCTCTGTATCTAATTTGTATTATGACTATTCTTATTCTATTTTATGTATTATACTGAAACAGTTTGTGCCTTCAGTCTCTTGCCTCAGCACCTGGGTAATCCTTCGCCCACATCCCATAAGTACAGCTGTGTTTTATTCTTTGTTTTTTAGACAGGGTCTCACCCTGTTGCCCAGGCTGGAGTGCAGTGGTGCAATCATAGGTCACAGCAGCCTTGAACTCCTGGGCTCAAGCAAACTTCCTGCCTCAGCTTCCCACACTGCTGTGACTATAGGCTCATGCCACCATGTTCAGCAAATCAAAAAAATTTTTTTGGGGGTCGGGTGTGGTGGCTCGCGCCTGTAATCCCAGCACTTTGGGAGGCTGAGGTGGGTGGATCACTTGAGGTCTGGAGTTTGAGACCAATCTGGCCAACATGGTGAAACCCTGTCTCTACTAAAAATACAAAAATTAGCTGGGTGTGGTGGCGCACACCTGTAATCCCAGCTACTTGGGAGGCTGAGGCAGGAGAATCACTTGAACCCAGGAGATAAAAGTCGCAGTGAGCCGAGGTTGTGCCAGCGCACTCCAGCCTGGGTGACAGAATGAGACTCTGTCTCAAAAAAAAAAAAAAAAAAAAAATTTATAGAAACCGGGGTCTCTCTATGCTGCCCAGTCCTATTGTTTCTAAGGGAAAAATGATCAGATTTCCTCAGGGGAGACCATTTTCATTTTGCTGGAAAAGGAACTAGGCCAATCTCAATTCTATTCCTATAAATGCAATTGTTAGGGGTCTCAGGTCTACCACTAAGAAAAGGAAATAAAGCAGGCTTCCAAGAAGCATTAGGGAAACGGACTACCGCAGACCGAGATGGTGATGGTGTACCACTTTCACATCTGAGCAGTGTGCTAAGTTCATGACTAGATCACTTAACTCAGCCTTCAGCCATGACTAAAATGGCATACCACGAACCATGGGTTTAGAATGCTTCAAGTATACGAAACTCAGGAGGAAAGTGCTTCTACTAAGGAGAATATTTAAGGAGCAGGCACTAGTGGAAAAGCACATCTAAATGTAATACATTTCTACACTAACTAGAGGTCACAGAAATGTAATTAATAAATATCTACACTAAGTACACGTCATATAATTTGTCATCTCCTATTCATGATGTTCTTAGAAAGGTCTTTTAGTTCTGTCACAAGTCTTCATGAGGAACCCCAAAATGAATGTAAAACGCAGAAGAAACAGGAAATCATTCTCAGGGAAGCTGCTTTTTACCTCTTCAGCTTCATCTTCTTGATCCCAATTCCTATCTGTCAGTTCCTTCTCAGCATTTCTTTTGGCCATGTTTTCGAACCTAAGTTATAGAAAACAGAAGAGTTTATTTTTCTAGAAGAATAAATTCTTATAAAGAATTTTAAAAATTCACTCTAGCATGAAGTGAGATAAAACATCTCTGATTTTTTTATCAGAAAAAAAAAGCATCTGAAAACTGCTTTAATGAGAACTTTACAATGGTGCTGTTAGGCTCCCAGTGTTACAAATCAATAAAGGCTTTGTCCAGGAGGCAGAAGAAGATTCCTAGGGAACACCAGCACTCCTGAACAACACTAAACCAACTCCATTTGGAAAAATTAAAATGAAGTTATCAATTGATTTTTTAAAAATCTGGAATCTGAAGTATTGTAATCAAAAAGTCCTTAACTAACTTTTTCTATGCATATACTGAAAGTCTTGTCATAAGGAAAATAATTTTAATATTTAAAATTCTCTTAAAGATGACCCATTAAAGAAGTGTATCTTTCAGTAAGAATACGAGTAACGGGCTGGAAACGCCTTCACAACACGAATACGGTTCTTTAGGCTACAGCCAACAGAGATACATGGTTCCCAAGACTGAACATTTCGTTGCCTCAAATTGTGTATTGCCAAGACAATTAGAAGTCCAAAATGATTAACATGGATGTGTTAGTATTCTGGGAACTTATAACCTTTCAAAAATAAATCATTGGCTTCACTTTTCAATACCATGGCATTAGCGGACGGGGCAGGAGTTGGGGAACAGTGTGAACTCTGCAGTGGATTCCAGCGCCTAACCAAAGAGGGTGCTCCTGTCCATCCCCTAAAATTTACAATTTGTTTTCTGATCCTAATATCATAACAACAACAACAAAACAAAAAAACCCACAACCCAGAGGTCCGCTGTGAGTGTTGTGCTGGCTTCTTCACTAACTCTCCAGCTGGACAAAAAACCTTTCCATTTCCCCTGCTACCCACCTTGCCCAGGAGCTTACTGATTAGTTTTGGGGACCTGCCAGGTCTTGTTAAACCTGCCTGAACTCCTTCGTGATACTCTCCCCACTCGTTTGCCCTCAACACCACTATACACCAGAGTAACCTTCCTTATTGTGGTGTATTGTGTAATATACAGAGTG
Source organism: Hylobates moloch (assembly GCF_009828535.3). Lineage (NCBI taxonomy): Eukaryota > Metazoa > Chordata > Mammalia > Primates > Hylobatidae > Hylobates > Hylobates moloch. The sequence continues at coordinate 26,277,355 of NW_026652294.1, read as the reverse complement.
TATTACAACCTTACAAAGTGGTCACTAAGATATAAGGTGACATATCACTCTTTAGTATCTAAAAGTAAAATGCAAATGCTGGCATTCCAAAGGCTTCTACAATTTGATGGCCAGCGGAGTAACTACATAGGGACTGTCAGCTTTTAATACATTTAAGTGATTTTTAAATTTTGTAAGTTTGTGCTATTTTTCTGATTACAAATGATATGAAAGTCCAAAATTCTAAAATATAAAGTATGAGAAATAAATACACTTTCCATTCGCTGGGAACCCTCTCTTTTCAATGTTCACCCAAAAACACTTGGTTAAGTTTTGCCATTAATCTTTGTCATACAAACAAAAACAAATACAGGAATAGACATAATTCTTTACTGTGCAGAAACCAGGTCTCTGTACGGATTCTTTTTAGCAATTTTCCCACTCCGACCACCAAAGGGTCGGAGAAGTAAGAAGTCACCAATGGTCACGTTTGCTATTTAAGATTAACTGTGGGGCCGGCGAAGTGCCTCATGCCTGTAATCCCAGCACTTTGGGAGGCCAAGGTGGGCAGATCACTTGAGGTCAGGAGTTTGAGACCAGCCTGGCCAAGATGGTGAAACCCCGTCTCTACTAAAAATAAAAAAATTAGCTGGGCGTGGTGGTGGCACCTGTGATCCCAGCTACTCCAGAGGCTGAGGCAGGAGAACGTCTTGAACCCAGGAAGCGGAGGTTGCAGTGAGCTGAGATCGCGCCAATGCACTCCAGCCTATGTGACAGAGCGAGACTCCGTTTCAAAAAAAAAAAAAAGAAAAGAAAAAGAAAAAAATTAGCTGTGGAGAAAAAAGGGATGGAGCTGAATGCACAAAAACTGTAATAGTAAAATTTTAACTTCTAACTCATACCCACAATGAAGAGACAGGTGGCACAGTAAAATAGTCTAAATAAATGTAGGGGCTTCCACGTCCTAACATACTCACCAAATCAGCACATAACCAAAACGCAGGGATCTTTGTTTTGTTTACAGATATACTCCAAATGCCCCAACGGTGCCCAGCTCAAACAGCAGGCGTCCTGTCTGTCATTAGATCAGTGAGCTGGGGTATCGCATAAAGTATTTCAAAAAATACTAAAAGATGCTGGCATCCCAGTTTTGCCATTTTCTAACTGTGAGAACTTGGGCAAGTTATTTTTAATTTTTGTGCCTCAGTCTCTTCATCTGTGGAACAGGAAGTATTAAGAAAGTTAAGATAAACATTGGCTTAGAGCAGCGCCTGGAGCACAGGAAGGGTTTAATAAATTATTATTATTATTATTATTATTTTTTTGAGACGGAGTCTCGCTCTGTCGCCCAGGCTGGAGTGCAGTGGCGCAATCTCGGCTCACTGCAAGCTCCGCCTCCTGGGTTCACGCCATTCTCCTGCCTCAGCCTCTCCGAGTAGCTGGGACTACAGGCGCCCGCCACCACGCCCGGCTGATTTTTTTTTTTTTGTATTTTTAGTAGAGACGGGGTTTCACCGTGGTCTCAATCTCCTGACCTCATGATCCGCCCACCTCGGCCTCCCAAAATGCTGGGATTACAAGCGTGGGCCACCTCGCCCGGCCAATAAAATATTAAAGAAACAAGTTTTATTAGAAGCAAAGGCAATAAACTACCACTTTTCCTCCAAAACGTAAAAGTTGTAGCATGGAAGAATAACTTGGATTACAAACCAGACTTTTACAAATATTTTACCAAATCCCTATTTTATTTCAAAGCATGATACTTCAGACAATACATTTTACTTTTATGCTAGAAGTGGGGGGAAAAAAACCCTCTGTAAAATATTCAGAACAAGGCCTGGCACCTGGAGTCTTATGTCTAGCTACTGTTATGAAGAACTTAAGGGAGGCGGAAGGATCTCTTGAAGCCAGGAGTTGGAAACCAACTTGGTCTCTACAAAAATAAAGATGGACATAGATTAGATGAATAAATAGAAATAAAAAATTACCCGAGCGTAGTGGCGCACACCTGTGGCCCCAACTACTTGGAAGGCTGAGGCAGGAGAATCACTTGAGCCCAGGAGCTTCAGGCTACAGTGAGCTACCACTATACTCAGGCCTGGTGACAAAGCAGGACCCAGTCTCAATCAATCAATCAGTAAAAGGGAATTTAAAAAACGTTTGCGTTTGTGGGTAAAAAACCACCAAATTAGACATGGTTTCTAGGTATGAAGCAACGTGGTAGGAGACTGAAAGTCTAGGTAAACTGGAAAAAAACATTATTTGTGCCTGATATAGTTATGTGGTCTCTGGCATCTGGTGTAGCTCTGCCCTTGGAGCTCAACTTGTCAACATCAGCTTAAAACGAAAACAGATTTGGCTATACTTAATAGTGAAGTGCCTTGTTGAAGGAAAAGAACAAGGGGGCCAACTAAGGAGACAGAAATACCTAACCTCCAAGCTGGTTCTTAACGGAACCGAGCAAATGGGTGATGAATGACCCGGGAACGCAGTAAGAAAGTGAAGCTAGGTCAGAGAGGTAATGGGCCCACGAGAAGAGAGACGAGGGGCGGCCAGGGGGAGAGGAGGCTCGAGAGGAATCGCTAGGAAGAAAACGGAGAGGACCACGCTAGGACAGCCCTGCCAGCCCCCTACCTCCGGCGGGGCCGCAGGGGCGAGTCTCACTCGAGTCGGACTCCGCAGCCCGGTGAGGCCCGGGCCCCGCTTCACAAACAGTCCGGGCTGCGTCGCCGCTGTCATCCCACCCCACCCTCCACCCGTCGCTGCCCACCCGCCAGCCCCGCCCGGCCCGCGCGCCCGACCCAGGCTCCCTCCCTAGAGTCCCGACCCCTGGCCCTGTACCCCACTCCCCAAGGTCCCGTCCTCCAGCCCCGTAAGCCCCTCCCCAGGGTCTGGTCCCCCGGCCCCGCACCCCTCCCCAGGGGCCCGTCCCCCGGCGCTGAACCCGCAACCCCTCCCCAGGGTCCAGTCTCCAGCCCTGCACTCGCACTCCCCTCCCAGGCCCGAGCCCGCTCCCGCCCTCCCGGTCCTGGGCTCTCAGCACCAGGCTCCCGCCCTCAGACCCTTCCCCTCCCGCGCCAGCCGCCGCCCCTCACCTCCTCGGCGGCCGCCGCTGCACTCGCTGGGTCTTGGGTGCGGCGAAACCCGGGGCGCAGCGGCGCAGGGGTCTAGAGCGGCTGGGGGTCGCCGGGCTGAGTGCGCTCGGCCGCTTCCGGTGCTGCGCTGCGGATCTCGGAAGACTTGGTGCTCGGCAAGCCCAGAGACTCAAACACCATGTCCCCGGGGGGCTCCTCACGCTGTGTTCGGCAGGGAGGCGAGAGCACCGGTTCAGCCGGAGACCGCTGGGGGAACCGCGCCGAACACGCTCCGGGCGGCCATTTTGTAACTCGAATCTACCCCCAAAACCAATTCGAAAAAAGGGAGGAAAGAAACGCCCGCGTTCAGCTACTGCGCAAGCGCGCCGGCGCTTCCGGCAGTACCACCTCCTTCCGCCGGCCGGGCCCCTTACGCGGCGCATGAGCCCAGATCCCTGGAAACCGGCGCTGGGCTGAGACTGCCGGTCTCGCGCAAGCGCGCACGCGCCGACGTTAATCTCGGAGCCGGCGCCAGCAGCAGCGGCTTGGGGTGTCGGCTCAAGTGGGGCCAGCTGCGCGTCTTCCAGGCTGTTCGCGCGCTAGTCGCCGCTGAGGAGCCGGCGACGCGCGAGGAGTTCCGGCGAGGAAGGTCGGTCAGTGGACATGGCCAAGGCCCGCGGTGTCCGCGTGTGGGAGCTGCAGGGCTGAGGAGAGGCCGCCCGCGACCCTCGGGAATAGTGTGAGGTGCCACTGGGGTCGCTTCACGTCAGGAAGCCCCGTCCCGGGGGACGCGCGCAGGTGTCCCTGCTGCCCGTACCTGGCCGGGGTGACCCGGAGGGGCTGGGTCTCGGCGCCTGGAGGGGCCGTGTGGGCCGCCTGTTAAAGGACTCCTCGTTCGCTGACATTTGATTTTGCGTTGGGTGCCTTCTCTTCTGTTTTTTTCAGCCACTGAGATCCCTTAGTGCGTCCTGGGCACTCAGCTGTTGAGCAGGGGAACGAGTCCTGCGCTTTCTGCGCTGAGGACTCATGGCCCGTAGGCCAGGCAGCCTCTGAGCTCCTTTCTCACCAGCAGCTTGCGATCCCTCATCCCTGGCGCTGTCATTCCCAGCTGTTTCCAGTGCCGCCTTTTTTTTTTTTTGAGATGGAGAGTTTAACTTTTTCGTCCAGGCTGGAGTGAAGTGGCACGATCTTGGCTTACTGCAGCCTCCGCCTCCCGGGTTCAAGCGATTCTCCTGCCTCAGCCTCCCGAGTAGTTGGGATTACAGTCTTGCGCCACCACGCCGGCTAATGTTTATATTTTTAGTAGAGACCGGTTTTCACCATGTTGGTCAGGCTGGTCTCGAACTCGTGACCTCAGGTGATTCCCCG
>NW_026652294.1:26149091-26272834 GCF_009828535.3 Hylobates moloch | reverse complement strand
CTGGAGTGAAGTGGCACGATCTTGGCTCACTGCAACCTCTGCCTCCCGGGTTCAAGCGATTCTCCTGCCTCAGCCTCCTGAGTAGTTGGGATTACAGTCTTGCGCCACCACGCCCGGCTAATGTTTATATTTTTAGTAGAGACGGGTTTTCACCATGTTGGTCAGGCTGGTCTCGAACTCGTGACCTCAGGTGATTCCCCGCCCCCCCCCCCAGCCTCCCAAAGTGCTGGGATTACAGGCCTGAGCCACCATTCCCGGCCTCGAGCGCCTTCTTATAAACTGGATGGTGGTTTTTGTTTTCACCTTCAAAGTCGAATCTCCCTAGTCCGTGTATTACCTTGAAGAGGTCTCCACTCAGACCCAGAGAGAGGCTTCTTGGATCTCGCGCAGGAAAGAATTCGGGGCGAGTCCACGGAGTAAAGTGAAAGCAAGTGTATTAGAGAAGTGAGAAAGCAAAAGAATGGCAGAGCAGGGCATTCCCGAAAGCGGGAGGAGGAAGGCGCCCGCCTTAGGTACAGTGCTTGTTCAAATCTAAGGTAACACAGCCAAAAAAAATCCTGGGGGACATGGGCTCTACCACGAGGGCCCATGACCAAGGATCGTTCATCTTTGTTTACTGACTTTGGCAAAGATCTATATTATCTTTAAAGCGAAACCTAAATGAAGAATGCTTTTGATCTTAAGATATTGTTAGGTTTTGAAGGGAAGACGAGAGTTAAAGAATGACACACAGGTCGGGCGGTGTGGCTCACGCCTGTAATCCCAGCACTTTGGGAGGCCGAGGGGGGTGCATCATCACTTGAGGTCAGGAGTGCGAGACCGTCCTGGACACGGTGAAACCCCGTCTCTACTAAAAATACAAAAAATTAGCCGGGCGTGGTGGCACATGCCTGTAATCTCAGCTACTTGGGAGGCTGAGGCAGGAGAATCACTTGAACCCACGAGGCGGAGGTTGCAGCCAGCCAAAATCACGCCATTGCACTCCAGCCTGGGTAATACAGTGAGACTGCCTCTCAAAAAAAAAAAAAAAAAAAAAGACAGAGGGCAGCTCAACAGCAACACAGGTATATGGCAAAAACCTACAGAGATGGGAGATCAGCTTAATGCCAGAGCCCACTGCTGCTTACAGGCTGGGGTACTTATAGGGCAGGAGGGGAATGGGCAGTATGGCTTGCCATGTGAATATACTTGCCAGTATATCCATAAAACGTTCTATGATCAGGCAGTTTGGCCCTTGTTCCCTCACAATGTGACAGTGATGTTCCTTGCACTTTTGCCCAGCAAGGTTTGATAGGGATGTTCCTTCAATTGGGCCTTTACCCAACAGAGTTTGGTAAGAAAGTCAGGCAGTTGGGCAGGAAATTTCTCAGGACCTGAACCCCCGTGGAATGTTTCATTTTGACCATTGTCTGCGAAATGGCGAGGGGCTTAGAAAATGGTGCAGTTTGGCCGGGCGCAGTGGCTCACGCCTGTAATCCCAGCACTTTGGGAGGCCTAGGCGGGTGGATCACGAGGTCAAGAGATTGACACCATCCTGGCCCACATGGTGAAACCTCGTCTCTACTAAAAATACAAAAAATTAGCCGGGCGTGGTGGCGGGCGCCTGTAGTCCCAGCTACTCGGGAGGCTGAGGCAGGAGAATGGCGTGAACCCGGGAGGCGGCGCTTGCAGTGAGTCGAGATTGCGCCACTGCACTCCAGCCTGGGCGACAGAGCGAGACTCCGTCAAAAAAAAAAAAAAAAAAAAATGGTGCAGTTTGGACTGACAGATACAGCGACATCAAAATGTTTCCTGGGTCTGTTAAGTCCTGGGTTTATTTAGTTAACGTTATTAATCTGTTCCTGTAACCCTAAACAATCTTGTGACTACTAAGAATGCAGCCAACAGGTCTCTGCCTGATTTTACCTACTACCTATTCAAGATGGAATTGCTCTGGTTCCAATGCCTCGGACAAACTTGCTGCTTGATCTCTAGGTTGTGACCGTGTCAGGGATAGAGGCAGCTTACGTGGAGGTAGACTTTCTTGTACTCAACATTGAATTGTGGCTTAGTTAAAATCAGAACTTTTATTCTTGCAGTAATACAATATTGTGAGGGTAAGCAAAATGATTAACACATTTACTTCTTCATTACACATTTAGCATTGAAATAACTGATGCCTTTCTAATGCAAATAAAAAAGATTTATGTATATAATAGCACTGTAGCTGACTTGCGCCTTACTGGATGGATTTCATTGCTGGCTAAAATGACAACTTTAAACTGGCTATAACTCAGGAGAATGGAGGCACTTTGCACACAGACATCTACCGCCACTGAATTTGGTTACTTCCTTTTAATGAAGCTCAAGTCTCACATTATGAAATACTCCTCCAAAGGTGTTAGCCATTTTTTTCCTATACTCTGCCTTTCAAAAATCCCTTTCAATTTGCTTAACCCCTGAGAGTCAAAGGACTGTGATGGTTGTTAGGCTGAGTCGTTGTCATCATGTTCAGTAAATAAATATCCAGACATGTCAGTTTACCTACTTTACCTGATTCCAAATGAGTCCGTGGTGATGTGATCCTGCCTTTCTTTCTGCTGTTAGAGGTCCATGCCAGGAGCCAGCTTTGTATCAGTTTCGCCACAGTGATCAAGTCATAAATGTCTCAGATCATTCAAGCCCAGTTTAACCTAGTAAAGAAAATTGCAAGATAATATTGCTGTATTCTAACTGTGTTCTGGCCTTCATTTTAGGTAGGCTTAAACCTTGACCTAGAGTCATTCCTGTTACGATTTACCAGAAAACACCCAACAGGAAGCCTACAGAACTACACTCTGCTCCTAATGCTAAGGAATGAAAACAGGAAATGTTCTGTAATCTGCCTGGCAGTGGGGCTTTGGAGTTAATCTCCTGGCCATATCACTTACCAGCTTGGCAGCCTTGGACAAACTGAACTCTTTGAGCTCAGTTTCCTCATCTGTAAAGTGAGGGTATATTATGTACCTTCATTTGGTTGTACAGATCAAATGTGAACACTTAGGTAAAGCACACAGTATGGGGCCGAGTAAATGGACTGTTAAATAAGACAGTATCACTTGTTTTTAAGTTCCTTGGAGCTTTCTCCCCTAAACAGCTCAAAAGATTTTCATTTTTTTCTAACGCTAATATTTTTCTACTTCTTGTTTTAAAATATTTTACTGTAAAATATTTTGGCCAGGTGTAGTGGCTCACACCTGTAATCCCAACACTTTGGGAGACCAAGGCAGGATTGCTTGAGCCCAGGAGTTGGAGACCAGCCTGAGCAACGTAATGAGACCTCGTCTCGTCAAAAAACAAAAATGGAAAATTTTTTAAAAACAGGCCGGGCACGGTGGCTCATGCCTGTAATCCCAGCACTTTGGGAGGCCAACATGGGCAGATCGTTTGACCCCAGGAGTTTGAGACCAGCCTTGGCAACATGGCAAAACCCCATCTCTACAAAAACGATAAAAATTAGCTGGGCATGGTGGCACGTGGTAGTTTGAGCTACTTGGGAGTGCTGACGTGGGAGGATTGCTTAACCCTGAGAGGTCGAGGTTGTAGTGAGCTGTGATTGCACCACTGCACTCCAGCCTGGGCGACAGAGCAAGACCTTGTCTCAACATAAGTAAAATATTTGTGAAATGGTAATTCAGTTTCATTTTTTTTTTTTTTTTACTGATCAAAACTATAACTTTCACCCCCACTGAGGCTTAAAATAACAAAAACAAAAAAGTGTAGCTGACATTCAGAGGTTTTGGCTTCTAGACCGCCACTAATATTGAACTGAGTTCCTGTAATTCTGGCTAAAAGCAAAGAGCTGTGTTTTAGCCAGAGCAGTTGTATTATGAGTTGGATTTATGATTTCCAGTAGGCTTTTTGAAATGTTGCCCACAAGTCAGGGACTCCCTGTCCCCACTCATAGATTCTACACTGAATCTCTTTCAATGAGAACACATTTGGCTCTGTAACAAAGACTTATGAAACTGGGATTCAACTGGATTGCCTTGAAACTTTGGGCAGAGCACATGATTTATTTTGTCCTAGAGATTCCAATCTGCTGGACTCTCAGAAACTTTCACAACTTGCATTTTTCATATTTTTTCATATTTTAGGCTTCAGTGCAGAAGGATTAAAACTAATGGCTAAGTTTTCTAATGCCGCTATTTATTTTTTCTTGAGGCTTTATGGTCACTAAAAAAGTATATGGTATGTAAAAAAACGTAAAGATACTGTGGCTTATAAAAGCATATCTTTTTTCTGAGAACAAAATTAGCCAATTAAATAATAAAACCATCAAGAGACATCACCAGTCAGTGATGACGGAGGCAAAACTTGTTCTGCATTCCGAGGAGGGAGAAATCGGTGCAAGCAGAAGTGATTAAACATTCACATCGTGGAGCTAAATGACCTCCTAGGATGGATGGGTTTTATAGAGGTGGAGAGGTCGGGGGAGGGTGCTGGATGAAATAACTGGAAAATCTCCTTTTTCTTACTATTTTTCTTCAGTCCCTTTATAGGCACAACTGCTTAAAGAAACCAGATGGGCCGGGGGCAGTGGCTCACGCTTGTAATCCCAGCACTTTGGGAGGCCGAGGCGGGCGGATCACGAGGTCAGGAGATCGAGACCACGGTGAAACCTCGTCTCTACTAAAAATACAAAAAAATTAGCCGGGCGTAGTGGCGGGCGCCTGTACTCCCAGCTACTGGGAGAGGCTGAGGCAGGAGAATGGCGTGAACCCGGGAGGCGGAGCTTGCAGTGAGCCGAGATTGTGCCACTGCACTCCAGCCTGGGAGACAGAGCGAGACTCCGTCTCAAAAAAAAAAGAAACCAGATGGCCCCAGGATGGTACCAGAGCTTCTTGACCCCTTATCAGATACCAGAGGAAGATAAGACTGCAGAGTGGAATGGGATAGGCAACCCCTAGTTGGCTTCAGATCATTATCGTGTCGTTATAATGCTAAAATTCCCTCTCCTGAAAGAAAGTCTCCACCATTTTGTGTACATGTGATGTATGAAGACGTGTGTTTATAAATTGTGCGTGCACATTTAGAGTCTCACTTTGCACATGCTAACATTCCTCTCCTGTGCCACACCTAGTCCTAAAAACTCCATGCCTTCTAGTGTTTGGGGAGAAGGGGCATTTAGAGTAAGAGCTCCTTCCCTGGCCAGCGACTAAAACCTGGTTACCATTTACAGTTGGATGTCCTCTGTGTAAGTCGATACAAAGTGGGGAAAGAGCTGAGTTTACCAGTGATGACTGGAAGACCTTCTCTTTGAGATTTGTACCAAACCAGGTCTCAGTCTGCCTGTACCTGCTCTGTCATTGCTTTCACTGTGTTGACCTGCTTGCTGCTTTACCCTTTGTGTCTGGCCCTCTCTTATACTTAGCCTTCTTTCCTCCTGTCCATCTCCACCCTCTTTCACATACTTTTTCTCAGTTTTGTGACTTTAGCAGACCTTTTCGGCTGGCCCCCAGCATATCCCATGGCCTGGCAGCAGGTGGTTTCTGCCTGGAGGGCTGAGCCATCAAAAGATTTCAAGATGTATATTTTGTAAGACAAAGCCTGTACTCAGATTTTGTGAAGGACCTGGTTGGGGAAACAGGAGAAAAATTGGGTGGGAAAAAAGTAGTAAGCAGTTTTACTGTGTGAGATATTAATGGGCGAGATAACATTGAAGCAGTGCTTGATTAAATGCCAAATGAAGTTCCAATGGTAGCTGAGAGAAGGGAGGGGAGAGGCCATTTCAGACCGGGCCTGTGTTAGTCTGCTTGCGCTGTTGTAGCAATGTAGCACAGACTGAGTGGTTTAAACAAAAGATTGATTTCCTCACCATCCTGGAGTCTGGATATCCAAGATCAAGGTGTCAGCAGGGTTAATTCCTTCTGAGGACTCTCCTTGGCTTTTAGATGGTCATTTTCTCCCTGTGTCTTCGTGGTCTTCCCTCTTTATTTTGTCTGTGTCTCTAATCCCTTATACGAACAGCAGTCAGGCTGGGCACGGTGACTCATGCCTGTAATCCCCGCACTTTGGGAGGCTGAGACAGGAGGATCAGTTGAGGTCAGGAGTTTGAGAACAGCTGGACCAATATGTTAAAATCCCGTCTTTACTGAAAATACAAAAATCAGCCAGGAGTGGTAGCTCACGCCTGTGGTCCCAGCTACTTGGGAGGCAAAGGCAGGAGAATTGCTTGAACCTGGGGAGGGCGAGGTTGCAGTGAGCTGAGATTACACCACTGCACTCCAGCCTGGGCAACAGAGCAAGACTCCATCTCAAAAACAATTAAGGCTGGGCGCAGTGGCTCACGCCTGTAATCTCAACACTTTGGGAGGCCGAGGCAGGCAGATCACTTGAGGTTAGGAGTTCGAGACCAGCCTGGCCAACACAGTGAAACCTCATCTCTACTAAAAATACAAAAATTAGCCGGGCATGGTGGTGCACATCTGTAGTCCCAGCTACTTGGAAGGCTGAGGCAGGAGAATCGCTTGAACCCAGGAGGCAGAGGTTGCAGTGAGCCAAGATTGTGCCATTGCACTCTAGCCTGGGTGACAGAGTGAGACTCCGTCTCAGACAAAAAAAATCTAATCTTAAAGTATGTACATTGTTTTAGACATAATGCTGTTGCACTTAATAGACTACTGTATAGTGTAAACATAAATTTTACATGTACTGGGAAACCAAACAGTTTGTGTGACTTGCTTTATCGAGATACTCGCTTTATTCTAGAACTGAACCTGCAATGCTCACAATATCTCCAAGGCGTGCCTATATACTGCAAGCACTGTTTTGCTCTCCTCAACTGTTGTGAAATCTTTAGGGGCAAGGACCCTGTCTTGTCATTCTGTTTTCTCAGTTCCTAGGTTCTTAGTACTTGCTTAATAAATATTGTCTGGAACAAATTGAACAAGCTTTTCTTTTGGGTTCTACCAATATTTAGTCACCACAGGGGGTTCATTCCCACTGAGCATTTAAAACTCCAACCTATGCCTTACCCTATTTCCTTAATGCGTTTGGTACTGTTTTCTCATGTATAACATGAGAGAAACGTTGCCTACTCAAAGGTTTGTTGTTAGATTAGGTGGCTTGGAGGGTATGAAAGTATTTGATTAACTGTAAAGCAAAGTACAGATGTAAACTATGGTTGTTATTGTGGCAGAGGTTGCAATTAATAGTTGGACACTAAAATCTGGTCTCCCCTTCTTCCACAGGAACAGAATTGCCATTGGGCTCAGGGAGAGATTATACTTCTTGTCTGCTTTGTTGCTAGTGTGGCCTTGTGGCCAAGCGCAGAACGTGTGCAGTGATGATGGTGCAACTTCTAGGTCGTCCCCAGCATGGAAGATGAGCCCTGGGCATGGAAGATGAGACCTGGGCATGGAAGATGAACCCTGGGCATGGAAGATGAGCCCTGGTCCTGCAGCGGTGCTCTTTCCTCTTCTCACAAGCTGCAATGTGCATGTGCTCCCACCCAGCTTTGACCATGGGGAGAAGACAGTGCTCTGCAGTCTGGCAGAGCAACAAGGTGGAAAGGGCCTGAGTCCTTGAGTGATGTCCTGAACCCTCTCACTGTCCCAGACCTTGGGACTGTTATATGATAAGGACTTTCTGTGAGTCACTGTCTTTTAGAGTCTCTCTGTTTCAGCTGCCTGGACTTTATCCTGGATAATATGGCTGTTATCATGGGTATAGTGTTACTATGAGCCTCATCTAAGTAATTTCTACTCTGCCTTTGACCACTAAACTCATGTGGGACAACAGTCACTTAGCATTATTTTTTCCTCGATGAAGAGGTTAAGATGGAGGGAGCAGGAGAAATTGAGGCCTGTGTTTTACCAGAAGGTGAAGGGTTGTCTTTGCCTTTCCTACATTCGTGAAGAATAATTCTAGACAAAAACATTAAGCTCATATCAAACCATCTGCTTTGTGAAGCCATAGGCTTTGCTAGAACTTTCTGTGACATGACATTTATTAACCCGAGTCTACCTGGAAGTTAGAGCTGAGGAAGTTTTCCTAGAGTGGAAAAAGTCCAATGCACTTGTAAAAGTCAGACCAAGCTCAGCTCAGATTCTAGTTTTATTAGAGGTATATCACCCTCCTGAGCCCTTATTATTTCCCCATCTGTGAAATGAGGACACTGCTCTCTCTGTCTAAGCGTTGCTGGGAAGATCACACACCACTGAGACAGAAGGTGGGGCTAGCGCAGTTCTGGGCATTTTATACACCCCCAACAAATATTGATTTATTTCCTTCTTTTTCCTTGCTCAGAAAAAATTGGAGAAGGCTTTGTTTTAAAATTCTGCCTGAGTTACTTTATTTTATTTATTTATTTATTTTTTGGAGACAGAGTCTTGCTCTGTCGCCCAGGCTGGAGTGCAGTGGTGCGATCTCAGCTCACTGCAACCTCCGCCTGCTGGGTTCAAACGATTCTCCTGCCTCAGTCTCCTGAGTAGCTGGGATTACAGGAGCCCACCACCATGCCCGGCGAATTTCTGTATTTTTAGTAGAGACGGGGTTTCACCACATTGGCCAGGCTGGTCTCGAACTCCTGATCTCACGTGATCGGACCACCTTAGCCTCCCAAATTGCTGGGATTACAGGCATGAGCCACCGTGCCCAGCCCTTGAATTACTTTAGATCCTACTTTTTAAGAAAATATTTGGCCGAGCGTGGTGGCACACACCTGTAATCCCAGCACTTTGGGGGCCTGAGGTGGGTGGATCACTTGAGTCGAGACCAGCCTGGCCAACATGGCGAAACCCTATCTCTATTAAAAATACAAAAATTAGCCGGGCATGGTGGTGGGCGCCTGTAATCCCAGCTACTCAGGAGGCTGAGGCAGGGAGAATCACTTGAACCTGGAGGGCAGAGGTTGCAGTGAGCCAAGATAGCGCCACTGTACTCCAGCCTGGGCGACAGAGCAAGACTTTGTCTCAAAAAAAAAAAAAAAAAGAAAATATTTGATGTTCTTTTTAAAATGTATATGGTTTACAAATAAAGTTTACAAATGCTTTTACACTCCTTGTAGGCCACATTATTTTTCTGATCCCGAGGGGTGTGTATGTGTAGTTAACTCGTTACGAAAGAGAAGGTGCTAAAAGACAGCAGTCCTTAGGGTATGAAAGCAATACTGGCATTGATGAGCGAGGAGGCAAGAAAAATGGGAGGCACTAGGTAATTCTGACAATCTCAAGGCAAATGAAAACTAGCTTGGAAAAACCACCATCAATTTTGAGTGAGATGGTGAAGCTTTAAGGCCTAGAAGGTCTGCCAAAATTAGGGTGTTATGATGGCATCCTAAAGTCTCCGCGTCTGAAGCCATAGGCAGGTCATTTCCAGGGCCACGCAGGATCCGGAAGAGTCCAGGTGGTGGGTAGATACTTGCTCTACCCTCTCTGCTTCTCCTTCTTCCCACTGGCCTCCTTTCTCCCTTTTTACTCAGTCTGCTTCCCCCCAGTCTGTCACTCTCTCAGACACATACACATACGCTCATTTGTATTCAAAGCCAGGTTCAGGCCAGGAGCAGTAGCTCACATCTGTAATCCCAGCACTTTGGGAGGCTGAGGTGGTTGGATCACTTGAGACCAGCCTGGCCAACGTGGTGAAACCCTGTCTCTACTAAAAGTACAAAAATTAGCTGTATGTGATGGCACACGTCTGTAGTCCCAGCTACTCGAGAGGCTGAGGCTTGAACCCAGGAGGCAGAGGTGGCAGTGAGCAAAGATCACACCACTGCACTCCAGCCTGGGTGATAGAGCCAGACCCTATCTCCAGAAAAAAAAAAAAAAAAAAGTCACTGGAGAATGGTAAGCCAGCCAGGGAGACTCAGGATGGTCAACTGAAGATAAAGGAAGAGAACTAGAAGAAGGCATTTAGTGTTTCAAGAAAGGGAATGCTTAGGGGGTCCCAAATGTTGCTGAAAGGGTAGGTAAGATGAAGATTTTACAATATCTGCTGGATTCAGGAAAAAAAAAAAATTGGTCATTGGTGACCCTGGAGAAAGCCATGTGCAGAAGGGAGGGTTGGGTTGGAGCCTTTTGCAATGAATTGGGAAGTGAGGACAAGAGGAACTGTAGAAAGCATGAGTAAACAACTCTGCAGAAGTTTGGAAATACAGACACACCGGGTGTGTGAGGGTGGGGACAAGGGGAGGGAAGAGAGCATTAGGACAAATAGCTAATACATGCAGGGCTTAAAATCTAGATGACGGGTTGATAGGTGCAGCAAACCACCAAGGCACATGTATACCTATGTAACAAACCTGCACATTCTGCATATGTATCTCAGAACTTAAACAAAAAAAATCTAGGATAAACAATGAAGGTTGAAAATTAGAACCTTAAACTCATTCCTTAAATTTTTTCAAGACTGTCTTTATCTTTATGCTTTACAATTGTTCAAAACCTGAGGGGAAAAAATTGTCTTTTTTTTTTTTTTTACTTCTGACCGTATTCTGGTTAAGCAGGAAATCTTAACCATTAAAACCACCTGGGCGCAGTGGCTCACACCTGTAATCCCAGCACTTTGAGAGGCCAAGGTGGGCGGATCACCTGAGGTCAGGAATTCAAGACCAGCCTGCCCAACATGGTGAAACCCCATCTCCACTAAAAAAAATACCAAAATTAGCTGGGCGCGGTGGCATGCGCCTGTAATCCCAGTTACTCGGGAGGCTGAGGCAGGAAAATCGCTTGAACCCAGGAGGCAGAGGTTGCAGTGAGCCGAGATTGTGCCATTGCACTCCAGCCTGGGTGACAAGAGTGAAATTCTGTCTCAAAAAAAAAAAAAAAAAATCATTAAAACCTCATTATCAAGTCTTATCAAAAAAAAAAAGTTTGGCTGAGAACAGAAGTTTAGAAACTGGAAGAAAACTGGAGGGGGCCGTGGGGTGAAAGGGTGAGTAGTTTCATTTTTGTTTCTTTTAAGTGGGAAACCCCTGGGCATGCTAAAATGCAGAGGGGAAGGATCTAAGGAGACGTCAGAGAAAAGGAAAAGAGTGTCACGCGCATCCGTGTGAAGACACCACCAACAGGCTTTGTGTGAGCAACAAGGCTGTTTATTTCACCTGGGAGCAGGTGGGCTGAGTCCGAAAAGAGAGTCAGCAAAAGGTGGTGGGATTATCACTAGTTCTTAGAGGTTTGGGATAGGCGTACAAAGTACCTTCTTAAGGGCAAGAGAGAATATATCGTGTCAGTTAGGGTGGGGCAGGAACAAATCACAATGGTGGAATGTCATCAGTTTAAGGCTATTTTCACTTCTTTTGTGGACCTTCAGTTGCTTCAGGCCATCTGGATGTGTACATGCAGGTCACAGGGGATATGATGGCTTAGCTTGGGCTCAGAGGCCTGACAGACATAATAGAAAGAGTGCAGTTCTTGAGAAGGTGGGAGGGTCTGGGACCCAAGGCACAGGCAGAAGCGTTAACCCAGGAGGGCAAGAGGCAAGGAAGCTTGCAGGTGCAGGCGAGTTCAGGGAACAGCATTCCTTTCCTTCATGCCATAAGATGTTGCTACTTTCCTGTTCAGTTCGATGCATCAGACGCTTGCTTAACCTGTGAGCTGGTGATACAAGTGGGTATGAATCTAAGGCTCTTACAGCATTAGAGAGAAGTCGGAGAGACAAATAACCATGATCAGGACTAGTATTTACAGAGCATGGACTCTGGGCCAACAGTTAGTTCTTACGACAACCCCAGGAAGTGGGCAGGAGTGTGATTCTATTTTAACGTAAAGGAAAGGAGGTGCAGAGAAATGAAATGACTTGTCCTAGGTTAGAACTGCGGGACTAGAATGAAAACTCCGAGAAAAGGACTCTGGGGGCTGTGCTCGTCATGGAGACGTCATGCTCTTGCTCCTGTTCACAAACCACGTCTCCGAGAAACGATTGGCCAATACCGTGTGCCTGGGTGGCAGCAGTTTTCCAGGGCAATTCTGATTTAGTATCACTTTCATCTTTTTAGCGAAGGCGATTCGTTAACTTTCCCTCCAGCCTCTCTTCAGCTGACAGGCTCCTGCTCAACCCTCACCATCTAGCCTGGGTTAGTCCGCAGCCTCCTCTGCAAAGCTCATCTCCCTACACTTTAAGCCTCTCGGTTTTTAATTATAGTTATTTCCCACATCCCAAACTGGGGCACAAATGATTTGTTTTAATTTAGGAATTGTGTGGGAAATCTTACAAAACGCTCATGCAGAAGATGATATAAGCTTTTTATCTCCAGCCGGAGCCTCTCCCCTGAACTCCAGGTTCATATATCCAGCTGCACCTCCATTTGGATGTCTAAGAGATGTCTCAGACTTCAAAAGTTTGAACCCCTGATCTCCACCTTTGACTCTGCCTCCCTTGTCTGCTTTCTTGGCAGTCTCTCCATCTTGGTTAATCTATGGTTAATCCCATAATTCCAGGTGCGTGGGGACAAAATCTCTCCTTCTTTCAGATCTCCTTCTCTCCTCCAAGCTATGCATGTTCATGATCCAGCCATGTGATGAATGTTATGTGTCAACTTGGCCAGTAGTACCCAGATATTCGATTAAGCATGAGTCTAAATGGTACTGTGGAGATAGTGCTTTTAGATGAGATTAACATTTAAATCTGTGGGCCGGGCCTGGTGGTTCACACCTGTAATCCCAGCACTTGGGGAGGCTGAGGCAGGCAGATCATTTGAGGTCAGGAGTTCAAAACCAGCCTGGCCAACATGGTAAAACCCTGTCTCTATTAAAAGTACAAAAATTAGCCGAGTGTGGTGGGAGGTGCCTGTAATCTCAGCTACTCGGGAGGCTGAGGCAGGAGAATGGCTTGAGCCCAGGAAGTGGAGGTTGCCGTGAGCAGAGATCACAACTTTGTACTCCAGCCTGGGTGACAGAGTAAGACTCGGTCTCAAAAATAAATAAATAAACAAACAAATAAATAAATAAATCTGTGGATTTTGAGTAAAGTGGGTAATGTGGGTGGGCCTTGTAAAGTGGGTAATGTGGGTGGGCCTCACCCAATCAGTTGAAGGCCTTAAAAAAAAAAAAAAAAAAAAAAGACCGACCTCCCAGAGGGAAGAGGGAGTTCTGCCAGCACATTTTCTTTGAACTCCGGCTGCAAATATCACCACTATCCTGGGTCTCCAGCCTGCTGGCCTAGCCTGTAGATTGGGATTTGCCAGCCCCCACAATCATGGGAGCCAATTCCTTAAAATAAAATCTCTCTCTGGAGAAAAGAAGAAAATACTCATGACAATGACAGTCCTTGCTTCTGTAACTGGTTACGTGGTCATGGCTGGCACACATAACTGCCTTCTTCCACTACCCATTCTGCATTCCCATGGCCCTCAGCAAGCACTGGTCATGGTTCTTTACCTGGTGGGGTGGCCTGAACCCTCACTCCTAAGGAGTCTGGGCCATTCATAATCCTGCCTGGATTGGATTGTTTTGTTTTCCATTGACTTTAATCACAAGTTATGGTAATCCTAAAATAGCCCAAGGGACCTCCTGTATTCCAGATATTGTCTTCCTTGCCTCTGCTGCCGAGTAGTCCAATTTCCCCTTGGTAGTCAGGATCAATCCCTCCAGCCAGCACAAGAATTCCCTTTTTGCCGGTTGTTGATTCAGTGGCATGAGGAGCCCAAAGTGACTGGGCAGTCTTAACTTCTATTCAACAGAACCACTGTTGTGTCTTCTAATGGAAAGAAGCATTCCTCCCTTTGGACTAAGACCTCTCAGCAGACCATAAAGCTGCAGGGACAGGAAGCAAAAATTTTACTAGTGAGTCACTAGGGATAATAGTGAGTGGTGCCACTCCCATCTTCACCCTTTGGTGCTGGACCTGTGAATCTGGCTACTAGGCCACCAAGGATCTGCTAACACATCCCATTGTTCTGTTTCTTTTTTCTTTTTGAGATATTCTCACTCTGTCATCCAGGCTGGAGTGCAGTGGTGCAATCTCGGCTCACTGCAACCTCTGCCTCCTGGGTTCAAGCCTGCCTCAGACTCCTGAGTAGCTGGGATAATAGGCGCCTGCCACCACGGCTGGCTGATTTTTGTATTTTTAGTAGAGATAGTATTTTACCATATTGTCCAGGCTGGTCTCGAACTCCTGAAACTCAGGTGATCTGCCTGCCTTGGCCTCCCAAAGTGCTGGGATTACAGGCATGAGGCACTGCGCCTGGCCTCTCATTTCTTTTCATGAGCCTAGCCATGCATTTAAAATAATACTTTTTATATTTAATCTATAGAATTTTAGGTGTTTTTAATGGAAGAGTGTCAAGGATAACTTGACCACAATTTTGCAGGACTAGAAACATCTTGCAGAGCTTCTCCATCTTGTTTGCTGCAAAGAGGCACACTTCTTCTCTGAGACTTCTTTTATGACCATCTCCTCTCCCCCTAAAAAAACTGTTCCTTTCCATGCAATTTATCTATCAAGGAAATGAGAAAAAAAAAAAAAAAGAACCAATGTTTTTTCCTTCCCTTTGCCAGCTTAGAATATAAACACTTCAAGGGTGGAAATTTCCTTAGGAATGCTTTGTGTAGTGAATAACTGGTGCTCCGTGTCCCGGGTTCATGCCATTTGCCTGCCTCAGCCTCTCGAGTAGCTGGGACTACAGGCGCCCGCCACCACGCCCGGCTAATTTTTTGTATTTTTAGTAGAGACGGGGTTTCACCGTGTTAGCCAGGCTGGTCTTGATCTCCTGACTTCATGATCTGCCCGCCTCAGCCTCCCAAAGTGCTGGGATTACAGGCGTGAGCCACCGCGCCCGGCCAAATAACTGCTCTTAATCATATACTCTCATTTGTTTCCATAGATCTGTATGGCGAATTGGACGTTTCCTACTTGACTACGCTTTAGGTGGATTGGGGAGCTGTTTTGGCAATTTAAAGGCATCTTTTATTGACTCCTTATTGTATATTAAAGGGCATACTTTGGTTGAGTAAAAGTGCTTTGGACTGAATGTTTGTGTCCACCCCAAATTCATATGTTGAAACCTTAATCCCCAATGTGATGGCATTAGGACATGGGGCATTTGGGAAGCAATTATGTCACAAAGATGAAGCCATCAGGATAGGATTAGTGCCTTAGCAAGAGATGGGAGAGAGTTGGCTCTCTCTATGTCTCTTTGTGAAGACACAGCAAGAATGTGGCTGTCTACAAACCAGGAAGTGGGCCCTCCCCAGTATCTGGATCTTGGACTTCCCAGCCTCCAGAACTGTGAGAAACCAATGTTTGTTGTTTAGGCCACCCGGCCTCTGGTACCCTTATAGCAGCCCAGATTGACTAAGACAACAAGTTTTACAGATCATAAGAAATTTTGCTTAAAGTTTCTTATGATCTGTAAAAGGGATGCTCTTGGAATTGCTCAACTGTATCTGGATTTAACCAGTAGAAGACTGTATTTGTCCATTTGCACACTGCTGATAAAGACATACCTGAGAGTGAGCAGTTTGCAAAAGAAAGAGGTTCCACATGGCTGGGGAAGCTTCACAATCATGGTGGAAGGCAAGGAGGAGCAAGTCACATCTTACGTGGCTGGCAGCAGGCAAAGAGAGTTTGTGCAGGGAAACTCTGCCTTATAAAGCCATCAGATCTTGTGAGGAATTTTTTTTAATTTTTTTTTTTTTGAGACGGAGTCTCACTCTGTTGCCCAAGCTGGAACACAATGGCACAATCTCGGCTCACTGAAAACCTCTGCTTCCCAGGTTCAAGCCATTCCCCTGCCTCAGCCTCCCGAGTAGCTGGGATTACAGGTGTGCGCCACCATGCCCAACTAATTTTTGTATTTTTAGTGGAGACATGGTTCCACCATGTTGACCAGGCTGGTCTCGAACTCCTGACCTCAAGTGATCTGCCTGCCTTGGCCTCCCAAAGTGTTGAGATTACAGGCGTGAGCCACGGTCCACGGCTGTGAGATTTATTCACTATCACGAGAACAGCACTGCAAAGACCTGCCCCCATGATTCAATTATCTCCCACCGGGTCCCTCCCACAACACGTGGAAATTATGATAGTACAATTCAAGATGAGATTTGGGTGGGGACACAGAGCCCAACCATATCAAAGATATTCTGTGGAAGTCTCTGTCATTATGTTATTGGTCAACATGATGGCTCTTTCAAGTAACCCAGCACCTATCGTCTGAATGAAGGGGATAAAGTCAGTTTCATGGCCTCAGAGAAGCTGCCTTTTGCCCGTTGTCTTCAGCCTGAACAGGCTGCTGATCACACCAGGCTCACTGACCAGGCAGGAAGCCGCTGTTGCAAAGCCTATCGTGGTGTGGTGGGAGAGTGAGGGGGCAATTGACATGCTTTGTTATCCTTAAGGGGACGGCTACTCATCACTCCTGGTTACTTCCAGGAATAGTCACCCTCCCTCGTTTCTTTAAGTAACTAAGAGAATGCTGTCAGTGTGGAAAGTGTCCCAGCAGCGTTTGGCGTTTCACTGCATCATCCTTCTGGAAAGCACCACCAGCCTTTAGTTCATTCCTCCTACAGCAAAGACGCTTGTTTACAGAGAGCAAGAGCTTCTTGTGTGCCTCCCTGACACAGGCAGTGCATAGAACTCGCGGAGATGATGAGGAAACCCAGAGGCCCCGTGAACAACAGGCCACAGAATTACTTAGGGAATTAGGAGTTGGAGAGGAGCTAAATGTTTCCAAGGCTTTACAAATCATTCTCACAAACCTACAAAGGACAGCTAAAAAGCTTCCAAATGAGAGTGTATAAAATAGTAAAGAATGAGATCAGAATGAATGGAAATGATTCCGGCAGCCTTTTCATTTTCGGAATCCTTTAAAGCTGCTCATTGCCTTTGTCAGAGCCAGGGATTTCAAGCAAAAGGTTCCCAGTTGCCAATTGTTCTAAGATGTTTAAAAAATGGTTCTCATGCTTCGAGGTTTTTTTTCCTTTTTTTTTTTTTTTTTTTTAAAAAAAGGCCCAGCAGGGTTTTGATTTTGTCCAACCTTTATGTCATTTCTGAAAATCTAAGACCATTTAGACCTCTTGCGAGCATAGCAATTCTCGCAATAACATGTTCATCAGCGGAGCCAGTGGTGAGAGTAGTGGTCAGGCTGTTACCATCCACTAATCCGAATGATGGTCTTTAACAAAGCCGCTCCTCAGCTGCGCTTCTGATCCCTGGGTGTCGTTTCTTTTGCCTCCTCAGAGCATCTGCATGTGGCAAGCACCCTGGAGCTGCCTTTTCAATGCACCGCACTTTCTGTCTTAATTAATGTATCCCATGTCTGTTGGGAAGCACAGTGTCCTATGGCATCTGGCAGCAATGATACGGGTCACAGTCTAATTTCAAGCAGTCAAATGTCGAGAAGGCAGAGGCCACCCCATTTTTTGGACCTTGACTTTGAAGACAGGTCTCGTTGCCAGGCTTCCTCATCCCCCTTCCCGTTCCCTGTGGATTCTAATAGAAACCATCCCACAGCTGGAAGAAGTCTTAGCACGTTATGGCAGTTTTCTTTGACTCCCTCGGGCAATGCAAAAATGTAGATATCATAGGCTGTTTTTCAGGAAGCAGTTCCTGCTGGGCAGAGAAACTGTGAAAAGGACGTGTGATTTGAGCTAGACCTTGAAACAGGACAAAACATCAGGGGTGGAGAAGGATGTTTTCAGAGGGTTCTACTTCTGGCTATGACAAGTACCTGAGAATAGACCAACTTTCCTAAAAATATTAACCAGGCGTGGTGGTGTGTGCCTGTGGTTCTAGCTACTCAGGAGGCTGAGGTGGGAGGATAGCTTGAGTTGGGGAGTTCCAGGCTGCAGTGAGCTATGATCACGCCATTGCACACCAGCCTTGATGACAGAGCAAGACCCTGTCTCTTAAAAAAGAAATTAAAAAAAACATAGACCAACTTTCCTACTGAGACCCATCACAAAAGCTGAATAATATTTCAAAAACACCTGTTTGAAGGTATTAGAGGCCAACCGAGTCAGCCCAGCTATCACCTATTCAGGACATTTGCTGATTTGTGCATGGAGTTCAGAGCCAGAGCAGAAGTGCTGCCCAGAGCTTTTCACTCTCTCAAGATGCTGCAGAGAGCGCTGGAGTTAACTGCCACCAAAGCAGTCAGGACAGGATGAAAGATTGTGGATTGTAAGCGGTTTCAGAATTCCGGTTTTAAAATTCAGTTTATCATTAATAATGAATGAGCCAGGCCAGGCGTGGTGGTTCATGCCTGTAATCCCAGCACTTTGGGAGGCCAAGGCGAGCAGATCACCTGAGGTCAGGAGTTGGAGACCAGCCTGGCCAACGTAGTGAAACTCCATCTCTACTAAAAATACAAAAATTAGCCAGGCATGGTGGTGTGCTCCTGCAATCCCAGCTACTCAGGAGGCTGAGGCAGGAGAATCACTTGAATTCGGGAGGTAGAGGTTGTAGTGAGCCGAGATTGCGCCACTGCACTCCAGCCTGGGTGACAAGAGCAAACCTCCGTCTCAGAAACAAAAAACAAAATACAAACAAAACAATGAATGGCGAGTAAAACTGTTCAGTAGAATAAAATACTCGAGCAGTAGAGTATGCCTTCTCCCCTCTGGACAGATAAACCCACTCTTCAAGGGAAATCAGGTTCTAATCAGAAAGTTACTTCATGAGTTAGAGAATCAGATTATGGGGGCAGAGTTCGAGGCTGCAGGAAGCTATGATGAAAAAAAAAAAGAGTTGGAGGCTTCCAGTCTGATGCAGCCAGCCTGACATGAGGGCTGGGTCCTCTGTGAGGGGCAGCTTGGGGCCTGGAGCAGGACACCCTCTTCCTTGGGGACTTGGCTCTTTGTTTTTCTATTTCCTTTTTTGTCCATGATCACCTGTCTTTTAGTTTGCAGAGAATTCCTTCCAATAGGCTATATGGTTAATTGGGTTTCTGCTACCAATTTACACTGGTATTGCAGTCCCATCTTTTTGAGACTCGGGAGTGTGCAGGAGCCAGCTCATGCCAGCTGGGGAGAACTGAGTGTACACGTTGCCCTCCAACTCTTCATTCAGTTTTGTCAAGATGGTAGCTTGATTGGCCATGGTGGGAGTAGTTACACCATGGAAATTGACAAGCACTATGAATCAGGACTTCTTCCACAAAGAGCCAGTGGTTAAACATTTACCAGCACACCACCACCCAGACTTTTTTTTTTTTTTTTTTTTTTTTTGAGACGGAGTCTCGCTCTGTCGCCCAGGCTGGAGTGCAGTAGCGCAATCTCGGCTCACTGCAATCTCCGCCTCCCGGGTTCCCGCCATTCTCCTGCCTCAGCCTCTCCGAGTAGCTGGGACTACAGGCGCCCGCCACCACGCCCGGCTAATTTTTTGTATTTTTAGTAGAGACGGGGTTTCACCGTGGTCTCGATTTCCTGACCTCATGATCCGCCCGCCTCGGCCTCCCAAAGTGCTGGGATTACAGGTGTGAGCCTCCGTGCCCAGCCGCCATTACTTTTAATGTAGAAACCATCACACAGAATAATTAAGAATCTCAAGGACTCTCAGAGTGCCACTATATATCAATTTACAGCACATCTTTCTTTATCTGTCGTTCAATTAGCCTTTTCAGGGCTCTTAAATATCAGGAGATAGACATTTTCAGAAGCAGACCCTTGGGTTTGTTAGGTAAAAACTAAGCAGTATCAGCCATTCGGAGGACTGGAAGCTTGAGGTCATGGAATGACAATTCAGCTGTTGATGAGAAGAATCCATGGTTTTATTGTATCTCTTTCTACAAAGACATCTCATATACTCTCATTAATATATATTAAAAGTCTATTATGTGTAACCTGAGATTTTGACTCACGTCCTGTAATGACTGTGTCTGGAACAAGCCAGGGTTTTGTTTGTTTGTTCTGTAGCCCAAAGTAGAGCTCTACCAGAACCGTAGACAAGATCTTCCTTGAGTAATTACGTCAGGAAGTGCTGGTGGGTTGTGATTTGTAATAAATAAAAGAGAACCGGCCGGGCGCAGTGGCTCACGCCTGTAATCCCAGCACTTTCGGAGGCCGAGGCGGGTGGATCACAAGGTCAGGAGACGAGACCATCCTGACTAACACGGTGAAACCCCGTCTCTACTAAAAATACAAAAAATTAGCCGGGCGTGGTGGTGGGCGCCTGTAGTCCCAGCTATTCGGGAGGCTGAGGCAGGAGAATGGCATGAACCTGGGAGGCGGAGCTTGCAGTGAGCCAAGATCGTGCCACTGCACTCCAGCCTGGGCAACAGAGTGAGACTCCGTCTCAAAAAAAAAAAAAAAAAGAACCAACAACTTCCCTTTGGCGACAGTCTGTCCTTGTTCCCATTAAATCATGAAGATCAAACCCAAGAATGACGTTTAATACTTACTCGCTGTGCAGAAGTATTTGATGGCAGGAAAGAGCTAAGAAAAATAACCATCAGCACAGAAGAAACTTTTGAAATCATCTGATGTGAGCTCGTAGCTTTGTGTATTTACAGTAATATGACAGTGATAAGTCAGCATTCTTCTGGAAGCCCAGATTTTCCAAAGAAATGGGCTCTTAAAAAAGGAAGGATGGCTGGGCACGGTGGTTCACGCCTGTAGTCCCAGCACTTTGGGAGGCTGAGGCAGGTGGATCACCTGAGATCAGGAGTTCGAGACCAGCCTGTATTTGTATTTGTAAAAATACAAAAATTAGCCAGGTGTGGTGGTGCACACCTGTAATCCCAGCTACTCAGGAGGCTGAGGCAGGAGAATTGCTTGAACTCTGGAGGTGGAGGTGCAGTGAGCTGAGATTGCACCACTGTACTCCAGCCAGCCTGGGTGACAGAGCAAGGAAAAAAGGATGGTCAAATCTAACCACCCCTTGCACTGCCACCTGAGTAGGAAAAGAAACAAATCATTGTGCTTTCCAGACCATCTAAAATTAAATTTGTCATTTCAAAAATTTAGAAATAGTTTTATTGATATATAATTCACACCTAATACAATTCAATAACTTAAATTGTATAAGTCAGTGGTTTTCAGCATCCTAACAGAGCTGTGTAACCATCCTCACATTCAATTGTATAACATTTTCTTCACCCTATAAAGAAATCCTGTACCCATTAGCAGTCACTCCTCATTCCTCCCTCCCCACAGCCCCTGGAAATCACTAATCTACTGTCCGCCCCTATAGGCTTCTCTATTCTGGACATTTCATATAAAACGAATCATATAGTGTGTAGTCTTTTGTGAGAGGCCTCTTTCATTTCGCATAATATTTTGGAGATACACCCATGTTATAGCATGCATCAGAGCTTCTTTTCTTTTTATGGCTGTGATATGGTTCAGCTGTGTCCCCATCCAAATCTCATCTTAAATTGTAGCTCCCACAATTCCCACGTGTCGTGGGAGGGGCCTTGTGGGAGGTAATTTAATCATGGGGGCGGGTCTTTCCTGTGCTGTTCTCGTGATAGTAAGTCTCAAGAGATCTTACGGTTTTATAAAGAGGAGTTCCCCTGCACAAGCTCTCTTTTGCCTGCTGCCATGTGAGACGTCCCTTGCTCTTCTACCATGATTATGAGGCCTCCCCAGCTGTGTGGAACTGTGAGTCCATTAAACCTCTTTCCTTTATAAATTACCCAATCTCACGTATGTCGTTATTAGCAGCACGAGAACAGACTAATACAGGCTGAATAATATTCCATTACATGGATATACCACATTTGACTAATAATTATGTGACTAATTTATAATAATTTATAATATTTATATTTATATGGGACTACAGGAATATGCAGGAATATACAGGAATATACAGGACTACATATATATATACTATATATATACACTATATATATATGGGACTACAGGAATATGCAGGAATATACAGGAATATATTTATACTTATATGGAACTACAGGAATATGCCACCACACCTGGCTAATTTTTGTATTTTTGGTACAGATGGAGTTTCACCATGTTGGTCAGGCTGGTCTTGAACTCCTGACCTCAGGTAATCCACTGACCTTGGCCTCTCAAAGTGCTGGGATTACAGGCGTGAGCCACTGTGCCTGTCCTAGTTTTCTTTTCTTGTGATGTCTTTGTGTGATTTTGGTAGCAGAGTGACACTGGCTGCATGGAATGAATTGGCAACCCTGTCCAGACACCATATTTAAGTCTATTAAGTGTAAGCATACAATTCAGTGGCATTAAATAAATTCACAATGTTGTGTCGCTGTCAATACTGTCCACTCCCAGAACTTTTTCATTATCTCAGAGAGAAACTCTGTACCCATTAAACAACTCCCCAGCCGTGGCACCTCTATTAGACTTTTTGTCTCTATGAATTTGCCTGTTATTGATACTTTATCTGTGGAATCATACAGTATTTGTTCTTTTGTACCTGGCTTATTTTTCTACATTGTTTTATATTTTTCCACGCCTGAAGGGTTTCATTTGAAAGTTACAATTTCAAAAATTATTTAACTCACACATAGTGTAGTATTTTGCATAATAGTATTTTAACAAATTTAGTTGAAGATGCTTTGAAACTAGTTTATCTTGTCTTTAATTATTTTAAGGGTTACTTGTGAAATATATCTTATAGGGTCTCTTGATATTACAACTTAAAAAAAAAGAAGATATTTTATCACTACAAATCAGGTGCTTGGCAGGGTGTTTATTTTTATTTTTTGAGACAGAGTTTTGCTCTTGCTGCCCAGGCTGGAGTGCAATGGCCTGATCTTGGGTCACTGCAACCTCCACCTCCCAGGTTCAAGTGATTCTCCTGCCTCAGCCTCCCGAGTAGCTGGGATTACAGGCACCTGCCACCATGCCAGGCTAATTTTTTTATATTTTTAGTAGAAGTGGGGTTTTGCCATGTTGGCCAGGCTGGTCTTGAACTCCTGACCTCAGGTGATCCACCTGCCTTGGCTGCAAAGTCTTTAACATAAGAAGGAATGTATGTGACTTTTATTGGTAATTTGCATTTTCTTTCTGACCCTAGTATGGTTTTACAATTTGTTTTAAAAGTGTTTTCTCTCATTCACACCACCAGATTTCCCCTCTTTTTTTTCTTTTCCCGTCTTTCCACTGCTTTCCAATCTTAGCCAATCAGAACTCGCATGGTCTGTCAGAAAAATCAAATCAGTTCTCCCTCTTTTGAAGCCAGATCCAGTTAGCTGAGCATGGAGGCACTGGGTTGGTCACAGGCTGTAGGAGGGTGAGAGGCACTGAGGACAGAAAGTCCCCAGTGGGCTCGTTCATCCTGGGCTTAGAGAATGGCTTGGAAGAGCATAGAGAAGCCCATTCCTCAGCATCCTCTTCCCACCCCCCTCGCAGCCCCCACACCGTTCTCTGAAGACCAAAACCAGCTGGTCCCCTGACTGCTCTGTCTGAGATAAAAAGAATAGTCTCACATACCTCTTGTTTAGAATGATAGGAAATTACCTCCCACTTCTCATTGCGTTATTATTATTATTATTATTATATTATTATTATTATTATTATTATTAATATTATTATTATTTGAGATGGAGTCTTGCTCTGTCACCCAGGCTGGAGCGCAGTGGTGCAATATTGGCTCACTGCAACCTCCACCTCCCGGTTCAAGAGATTCTCCTAGCTCAGCCTCCCGAGTACCTGGGACTACAGGTGCCCGCCACCACGCCAGGCTAAGTTTTTGTATTTTTAGTAGTGAGGGGGTTTCACCATGTTAGCCAGGATGGTCTCAATCTACTGACCTCGTGATCCACCTGCCTCGGCCTCCCAAAGTGCTGGGATTACAGGTGTGAGCCACCGTGCCAGGCCCCCACTTCTAATTTTAAAATCAGCTTGAACTCAGCAGTCAGACTGGCTGCTCCTGGACCCTCTCCCCCTTTCCCTGCTGGCCATCCTTCTTGCTGGGAGGACATCAGGGCAGGGTCTGTCCCACTGTCCTGATGATGACGACGATGCTAGCTAACACTTTTTTTTTTTTTTTTTTTTTTTTTTTTTCCGAGACGGAGTCTCGCTCTGTCGCCCAGGCTGGAGTGCAGTGGCGCATTCTCGGCTCACTGCAAGCTCCATCTCCCGGGTTCACGCCATTCTCCTGCCTCAGCCTCTCCGAGTAGCTGGGACTACAGGCGCCCGCCACCACGCCCGGCTAATTTTTAGTATTTTTAGTAGAGACGGGGTTTCACCGTGGTCTCGATCTCCTGACCTCGTGATCCGCCCGCCTCGGCCTCCCAAAGTGCTGGGATTACAAGCGTGAGCCACCGCGCCCGGCCATGCTAGCTAACACTTATGCCTCTCTACCTTTACACAGTAGCTCATTTCATTCTCACAACAACTTTAAGTGGTTAAGGAAACTGAGGCATGAGAGGTCAAGTAGTTTGCGCAGGTCACAAAACTGGTGAGTATCTGAGTTGGTGTTCTTCCTGAGCCTGCGCTCCGAGCGGCAGCCAGCTCTCTCCGGGGCTTGTCCACCATCCAACACTCAATCTTTGTTTAATGGCTGCCTGAGCCAAAGTCCTTAAGTATCATTCTCTCTCACCGGGAAAGAAAGGAGCCACTGAGGCCGTTTGAGCATTAGCACATTTGCAGCCACTTCAGGTCATTTTCTTTTTCGTGATTACAGCAATTTTTACATGATCGGTCCATGTCATCTACTTACCATGACCCTTGAATCAATAAATACAATGCATCAAATGCAATAAAAATAAGCACAATATATCCAAACAACGTTGTAAATGAACAGCGTATTTAAACAAATGAATACAATGACCGAGGGCCCCTAAGTGGACGCTCAACCTGGTTCCAGGGCATTCTCTAGTTTCTACACTTTCCTGGCGGAAAGTCTGAGAGGGAGGGAGCCAACATCATGTTTTTTATTTCAATTCCTGTCGTACTTTCTCTGCTTCCAAGAAATTTCTCTGAAGGTCTCAGGCCCCCTATCGCTCCCTATTGTATTGGAGTTATTTATGCGCTAACTTCATTCCCCTGTTCCTGACACAAAACACCTGCAGGGCAGGCTGGCTCTTTGATTCACCTGTCTGTCCTTCCTCCTTTCCACCCACTGGCCTCCCCCTTCCCCAGACAGCGTCCAGCACCACGTCTGGCCCATTGGAAGGGCTCAGTACATATTTAGTGGCTGAATGAGTGAAGTCTTCTTCCTGTTGACAGCTCTTGTGAGAACTCAGTTCTTGTCTTCTTAGTTTAAAAGAATTTAAACAAGAGACACACAGTGAAGGAGATGCAGTACAAAGTAATTTATTACAAGAGTAAAATAATATTTTGAGTGCTGGGCGCAGTGGCTCACGCCTATAATTCCAGCACTTTGGGAGGCCGAGGTGGTCAGATCACCTGAGGTCAGGAGTTCAAGACCAGCCTGGCCAACACAGTGAAACCCTGCCTCTACTAAAAATACAAAAAATTAGCCTGGCATGGTGGCAGGTGCCTGTAATCCCAGCTACTCTGGAGGATGAGGCAGGAGAATCGCTTGAACCCGAGGGGCGGAGGTTGTAGTTAGCCGAGATCGCACCACTGCACTCCAGCCTGGGTAACAGAGTGAGACTCTGTTTCAAAAAAAAAAAAAAAAGAATATTTTGAAAGTGAAGTACAGAATAGACATACCCCCAAGAGAGAGAAAGAATTCAGGGCAGGCTGCTCGTAAGGATGAGAGAGCATTGATTATTGCTGGGGAAACCACTTTTGTGGGAGTCTTACATGGTGATTCATAAGGAGGTGGAAAGAGGTGTTACTGGGAAGCATGTTGTGGGTGGTCCTCTGGGTGCACATGCGCAGTAGCTGTACCTACTTGGTTGCATATCACATGTCTCATTAACATGTTAAATCTCCACCCAGGGGTGTGTTTTTTACCATTATAATGAGCAAAGGGTTGGTCTGAGGACAGGTAGAATCAAAATGTGCATGCTCCCCGCGGGGGAAATTCCCTACGGGACATAGCTTTGCTTGGATGAGCTGGCCTACAGCGCCAGTGCTGAGGCTTATTGTGTGGACCGTCTGGTTGCCACCGTTGCCATGTCCCGAGGACACAGTTACTTTCTTGACTATCTATTCTGCCTCATTCTTCCTAAGACATTGCCTGGCGGAAGAGACCCATGGACGCCCACCCATGCTTGTTCCCGTGGTCCAAATGAGAATTGCTCAGGATTTCTCCACTGAAATTTTATGGTATCAGAAAGGGCTTTTATTGTGTTATCAAGAGGCAACACAATTATGTTCAGAAGAGTCCAAGTGAGATAGTCATGTTGTACAGATATTTGAAAGAAGACATTTAATTGGAACAAGAAGGATGTGGCTCTCAGTTCCGTCACCACCACTCTCGAGTCCCTGCAGGCTTCCAGGGCCTCAGTGGCCCTGAGGTTGTCCCTAGGGCCCCACCTCCTTTCCCATGTCTCTGTCTCCTGGAAGCTTGCTGTCCCATAGCCTCAGCTCTGAATGATCTGAAGCTTGTGATACACAAGTTTCCACCCCATGGGCTGATAAGTGCATTTTCTGCAGGAAGGTAATATATCTCTCCATTAAAGCAGTAATGACTTATTAGGTAACTTGATTGAAATTAGGACTGAATTCTGGACGGGAAGGGAAGGACTATGGTTTCCACCTCAAGTTTATAGTCTCATATTTTATTTTTGAGACACGGTCTCACTCTGTCACCCAGGCTGGAGTGCCAGGGTGCAATCCCAGCTCACTGCAGCCTCCATCTCCTGGGCTCAAGTAATCCTCCCACCTCAGCCTCCTGAGTAGCTGGGACTACACATGTGCACCATCATACCCAGCTACTTTTAAAATTTTTTGTAGAGACAGGGTCTCGCCCTGTTGCTCAGGCTGGTCTCCAACTCCTGGACTCAAGCGATCCTCCTGCCTTGGCCTCCCAAAGTACTACGATTACAGGCGTGAGCCACCACGCCCAGCCTTTCAAGAATATTTTAGAAAGAAGAGTAGAAGTTAAACAGCAGTATGAGTTTCACAATGATAGAAGGCAACAACACAGGATATGTTCTGAATAGGACATGATGAGCTCATGAATGACAGGCCTCTGAATCCGGAGAATGGGGAAGTGACTCTGGGCAGAGCTGGCTTGGGAAGGCTCTACCCAGAAGAGGATGGCCTTGTATGGCCATTACTAGTGTGCGGGAGGGCACCTCACTCTCACAGCAGCAGCCAGGCCACGTCAAAGATGACAGCAGGCTGGGCTCTGTTAAGCCCAGCATTCATGGACACACACATAGTGGAAATAGAGTATGGGATGATTTATACTTTCTATCCTCCAAACTAATTCCTTCTTTCTTTCCTCCTCCTCCTCCTCCTCCTTCCTTCCTCCCTCCTCCTCCTTCCTTCCTCCTCCTCCTCCTTTTTTTTTTTTGAGATGGAGTCTCGCTCTGTCACCCAGGCACCCAGGCTGGAGGGCAGTCGCGCGATCTCGGCTCACTGCAAGCTCCGCCTCCTGGGGTCACGCCATTCTCCTGCCTCAGCCTCTCCCAGTAGCTGGGACTACAGGCGCCTGCCACCACACCCGGCTAATTTTTTGTATTTTTAGTAGAGACGGGGTTTCACCGTGGTCTCGATCTCCTGACCTCATGATCCGCCCGCCTCGGCCTCCCAAAGTGCTGGGATTACAAGTGTGAGCCACTGCGCCCGGCCTGCTTTCTTTCTTTCTCTTTCTTTCTTTCTTTCTTTCTTTCTTTTTCTTTCTTTCTTTCCTTCCTTCCTTCCTTCCTTCCTTCCTTCCTTCCTTCCTTCTTTCTTTTCTTTTCTTTTTCTTTTTCTTTTTCTTTTCTTTTTCTTTTTCTTTTTTTTCTTTCTGTCTTCCTTTCTTCTCTTTCTTTTCTTTCTTGACATGCTCTCGCTCTGTCACCCAGGCTGGAGTGCAGTGGCATGATCTCAGCTCACTGCAGCCTCGACGACCTCCTGGGCTCAAACAATCCTCCCACCTCACAAACTAATTTCTTTCTATTTCTTATTACTTGATGAATGAATCTATGAACTAATTAATAGTTATTACTTCATTCTTAGTAGCTTAACCTGCTGCTGAAAATTATGACGATACTAAAAATGAACAATTGCCAAGATAGACTAATTATGTCTCAAGGGAAGTGCCCAAGATATTTAGATGATCTTTTTGCCACCATCATCACCTTCCCCTAGTGATTAAGTTTGTTCTAATCACTTTTGAAGAAAGAAGTTACATTGTGATTTTAGCACCAGGGGGGCTGTAGGTATCAGAGCTAACAGCAGGATTCAATTTTGTCAGCAGAGTGGCAGTTTTTCAGATGAGATGTACCAAGGCCTGACTCATTTTCTTTCTCATAAGTCAAGAAGGATGCTCTCTGACACTGGTGAAAGGGGTAAAATCGGGCAGGTGGCTGGACTGGTACATGCATTCCAGCCCCTGATTCACGGCATCGGCTCTTTCAACTCAAAAGGAAGACAGTGAGGTGACAGAAGCAACCAATGGGCCAGCAAACACTTGGAGGGCCCTGTTTTTGGTATCGGTCGGCTAGTTTCCATGCCAGGACCCTGCTGTATCAGAATCACTTCATACCATACAAGTGGCCACATTTAACATTCTGAGTTCAAGGATGAAAAACCTTGGGTGGAGCCCACGTGGATCAGATTTCTCATATTTTTGTTCTGATTTATTGTAAATAGAATTACGCTGAGTTTGTTGAAGTGTGGCTTCCTACCTTATGCCTCAGCTGGCATCTCTACATGCCGAGAACTACTTCACACAAGCACCTGTGTTCTGAGGCCCTGTTTCATGGCTCTGAGACCATGCTGGGTCCATGGCACTGGGCAAGACGAGCTGCAAGTGCTGAAGTATCAATGGCCTGGTAGCCTCTTTCAGCTGATGATGGGTGGGAGGAGGTAGAAAAGTTCAGCTTCTCGGCCCCCACCCCTGCTCAGGGTTGGAGCAACTCTGAGATGCATTCTGTGCAGCAGGACTGAGCCCCAACCACCTCGTGGGTGCCTTGCTTGATAACACTGTGTATTGGTTCTTCTCTTTCCCGCCCCATGTCCCCCAGCCACCCCCATGGAGTTCCCTGAGATCACCTCCTATTTTTGGTTTGATTGTGTCCACCCAAAAGATACATTGAAGTCCTAATTCCTGGTACCTGTGAATGTGACTTCATTTGGAAATAGGGTCTTTCCAGATTTAATCAAATTAAGATGAGATCATCCTAGAGTAGGGTGGGCCCTAATCCAATATGACAGTTGTCCTTATCAAAAGAGGAGACCCAGAGACAAACACACAGAGAGGAGAAGGCCGTGTGAAGGCAGAGGCAGAGATTACAGCGATGCGTCCACAAGCCAAGGAGCTCCAAGGATTGCTGGAGCCACCAGGAGCTGGGGGAGAGGTGTGGCACAGACCCTCTTCCAGAACCTTCAGAAAGAGCATACATAGCCCTGCTGACCTTGATTTCCAACTTGCAGTTCTCATCAGAATGCCAAGAGAATGAATGTCTGCTGTTCTAGGCCACCCAGTTTGTGGTCATTCGTTATGGCAGCCACAGAAAACCAGTATCCTCCTGAATAAACTACTGCAACTGAATCCTGGATTCAGAATCTGCTTCTTTGCAACAACATGGATGGAACTGGAGGTCCTGATGGTCAGTGAAATAGTCCAGGCACAGAAAGACAAACGTCGGCCAGGCGTGGTGGCTCACGCTTGTAATCCCAGCACTTTGGGAGGTCGAAGCGAGCGGATCACGAGGTCAGGAGATCGAGACCACGGTGAAACCCCGTCTCTACTAAAAATACAAAAAATTAGCTGGGTGTGGTGGTGGGCGCCTGTAGTCCCAGCTACTCGGAGAGGCTGAGGCAGGAGAATGGCGTGAACCCGGGAGGCGGGGTTTGCAGTGAGCTGAAATCGCGTCACTGCACTCCAGCCTGGGCGACAGAGCGAGACTCTGTCTCAAAAAAAAAATAAACATAAAAATAAATAAAAAAAGAAAGACAAATGTCACATGTTCTCACTTATTTATGGAATCTGAAAATCGAAACACCGGAACTCATGGACATTGAGAGTAAAAGGATGGTGATATGGTTTGGCTGTGTCCTCATCCAAATCTCATCTTGAATTCCCACATGTTGTGGGAGGGACCTGGTGGGAGGTAACTGAATCATGGGGGCAGGTCTTTCCCGTGCTGTTCTCATGATAGTGAATAAGTCTCATGAGATCTGATGGTTTTAAAAAACGAGAGTTTCCCTGCACAAGCTCTCTTCTCTTGTCTGCCACCATGTAAGACCTGCCTTTCACCTTCCACCATGATTGTGAGGCCTCCCCAGCCATGTGGAACTGTAAGTCTGTTAAACCTCTTTCTTTTGTAAATTGCCCAGTCTTGGGTATGTCTTTATCAGCAGCATGAAAACGGACTAATACAAATGGTCACCAGAGGCTGGGAAGGGTCATGGTGGGTTGTAGGGGGTTGGAGGTGGGGATGGCTAACGCGTACAAAAAAAGGTTGGAAAGAGTGAAAAAGACCTACTATTTGACAGCACAACAGGGTGATTATAGTCAATAATAACTTAAATTGTACATTTTAAAATAAAGAGTATAATTGGATTATTTGTAACTGAAAGGATACATGCTTGGGGGGATGGCTACCTCATTCTCCATGATGTGCTAATTTTACATTGTATGCCTGTATCAAAACACCTCATGCACCCCATAAATATATACACCTATGTACCCACAAAAATTAAAAATAGAAAAAATGTTTAAAAATAGAATCTGCTTCTCAGAAATGCTAAACTAAGGCACAGTAATACTAGAAAGAATGTGATGCGGTGAAACTCAGTCTCTACTAAAAAATACCAAAAATTAGCCGGGCGTGGTGGCGGGCGCCTGTAGTCCCAGCTACTTGGAGAGGCTGAGTCAGGAGAATGGTGTGAACCCGGGAGGCGGAGCTTGCAGTGAGCCGAGATTGCGCCACTGCACTCCAGCCTGGGCGACAGAGCGAGACTCCATCTCAAAAAAAAAAAAAAAAGAATGTGATGATGAGTATCGGCTGTTGAGTATCTCCATGAACCAGCCATGAGCCTGAATAGTAAGAGGCACTTTCCATGAATAGGCTGAAAGAGACAGAGTTCTATTCCCAAAGGGGAACAAACATGAAGAAAAGCACACATAATGTTTGCAGGAGAATGTATATGGCATAAATAAGAGAAAGGGGGTTTCACCGTGGTCTCGATCTCCTGACCTCGTGATCCGCCCACCTCGGCCTCCCAAAGTGCTGGGATTACAAGCGTGAGCCACTGCGCCCGGCCCCTTTTTTTTTTTTGAGACTGAGTCTCACTCTGTCGCCCAGGCTGGAGTGCAGTGGTGTGATCTCGGCTCACTGCAACCTCTGCCTCCCGGGTTCAAGCGATTCTCCTGCCTCAGCCTCCCGAGTAGCTGGGATTACAGATGTGCACAACTGCACCTAGCTAATTTTTGTATTTTTAGTAGAGACGGGGTTTCACCATGTTGGTCAGGCCGGTCTTGAACTCCTGACCTCAGGTGATCCACCCGCCTCAGCCTCTCAAAGTGCTGGGAGTACAGGCGTGAGCCACCGCGCCCGGTCGCCATTTGAATTTCTTTGCAGCTGTTCCATGGGGCGGTCAGTGCTGCTGTTTCTTCTGCAGATGTAAGGTGGGAGAACGTGGCGTCTGGACCCAGGTTTTTCTCTCTCATGTAATTCAAAAAAACGCAGGCTGGCCATCTCTGCAGAGCAGTTAGTTCAGATATGACAGTTGTTAAAGTGCACATTTCAAGGATGATACCAAGATAAAATAGATGACAAATTCCAAAACCAGATCTCACTGCAGGATTTACAATGAGAACCGTTCCAAGGACTACCTCCATGGCTCTTAGACCCTCATCCCAACAAGACAGAAAGGGATCGAAAAAGGAAGAGGGAGGATTTGCTGGGATGTTCTTTGGAGGGAGCCACTGTCATGCTAAGATCTAATGCAGAAAGCTGTGGTGTGTCCCTTGCCGTGAGAAAGCCCTGTCTGGAGCTATTTTGAGTTCTGCCAAGAGGGTGAGGTGACCTCAACAGGGAGAGACAGGGTGGAGTGAACCACCGGAGAAACAGAGCTGAGGGAGGAGATCAGAGGATCTGAAGGAAAATATGAATTCTCCATGCCTTCAGAGTTGCAGGGAGAGGCCTTCCACAGTGGGGCTCTTCAAAGAGTCCATGAGAGTGCCCCAGCAGAGAATCAGCTTTGAACATTTGCCAGAACTGGAGTGTAGCCGTTATTTATTGCCATCATGAGGGTGTGTAACAAACATCCCCAAAACTTATTGGCTCCAAACCATGACAAAGTCTGTGGTAATTGACTTATCCACTGGACTGTTTTGGTCTGGGCTGGACTGGGCTGGGCTTTTTCATATACTTTTTTGTCAGCTGGCAAGTTGTCTGGGACAGGGCTGGTCTAGGCAGGCCTTGGCTGGAGTGACTTGGCCTGGCTCCAGGTGGTGTCTCACCCTCCAGCAGGCTAGCCTGGTATTCACGAGGAGATCATGGCAGTCAGCATAAGTATGCAAGATATCTTGAGGCCTGGGCTTGGAACTGGAAGGCCACCATTTCCACAGCATTCTATCAGCTGAAGCAAGTCACAAGGCCAGCCCAGACTTAACGGCTAGGAAAATCAACTGTGCCTCTTTAGTGAGAAAAACTGCAAGGTCACATGCAAAGGCACAGATTCAGGACGGAGTGAGGAATTATAGCCATGTTTTTTTTGTAATTTATGGCCTGGACAGTGAAACTAGTTTTTGATGCTTCCAATTTAGGACCTTTTCTATCTCCTTACCACTTTTCACTGCCCACTTTCCTACCACAGGGGCCAAAAACTGGCTGAGAACCTGGGTGATGGGCTTGGATGCAGGAGAGAGAGTAGTACAAGGTAAGAGAAATGGAGAGGAGGAGAACTGCCCACTTCCCCCTGTAGAAGCAGACTCTTCTAATGTGAGAAGATCTCACACTAGATCAAATCTGGAGACTTGATTAATATCTTGGGCTTGGGTTTCTGAATCAAGACTGTATTTGGGCCAGGCATGGTGGCTCATATCTGTAATCCCAGCACTTTGGGAGACAGAGATGGGTGGATCACTTGAGGCCAGGAATTTGAGACCACTCTGGGCAACATGGCAAGACCCCGTCTCTACAAAAAATTAAAAAACTAGCTGAGCATGGTGGCATGCACCTGTAATCCCAGCTTCTAGAGAGGCTGAGGTGGGAGGATTGCTTGAGCCCAGGAGTTCAAGGGTGCAGTGAGCTGTGATTGTGCCATTGCACTTCATTCTGAGCAACAGAGTGACAAAGCGAGACACTGTCTCTACAAATAATAATTTTTTAAAGAGATTGTGTTTGGTAATTAGAGCAACTGCTTATTACCTGAGAGTACATAGGAAAGTCGAGGGTCTGCCAGAGTTCTCATCCTGGCCAGAGGAGGGCTGCGCCCTCTGAACAGATTTCATATGCAGAGCGGGAGGGAAAAGAGCTGTATTTGGCTGGGTGTGGTGGCTCACACCTGGAATCCCAGCACTTTGGGAGGCCGAGGTGGGCGGATCACGAGTTCAGGAGTTCGAGACCAGCCTGACCAACATGGTGAAACACCATCTCTACTAAAAATACACAAAAAAATTAGCCAGACGTGATGGTGCATGCCTGTAATACCAGCTACTTAGGAGGCTGAGGCAGGAGAATCACTTGAACTCAGTAGGTGGAGGTTGCAGTGAGCCAAGATCACGACATTGCACTCCAGCCTGGGTGACAAGAGTGAGACTCCATCTCAAAACAAACAAACAAAAAAAGAGCTGTATCTTTATTACATCACAGCTTGTGCATGTCCCAGGTACCAGTACACAGGCAAGATGACCACATCTCTGCCTTTGTTTTCAGAAAACAAGGATCACTTAATGTGTTTGGGACACTGTACCAAATACTGGGCCAAGTACCACTCACATAAGTGGTGGAGTGATGAGTACAAGTGATTACAGATATCCTGGAACATAAAATGTAGAGGGGACACAATGCATGCATCTATGAAACATGAAATAGACAAGCACATGAGATCCTGGGTGCGAGTTGCTGAGTGCAGCCCCTGACATCCCATAGGTCTTCCAGGTCCTGGCTGCCTGGCGGGGTGATCTCTTTCACAGCACCATGCCTTCCGGCCTTTGCTTTTGCACATGTCAGTTGTAATTTCTGAAGTGTTCTGCCCTCTCATCTAAAAATGTCTACATCCAGGCCAGGCATGGTGGCTCACGCCTGTAATCCCAGCACTTTGGGAGGCTGAGGCAGGCAGATCACGAGGTCAGGAGTTTGACACCAGCCTGGCCAATATGGTGAAACCCTGTCCCTACTAAAAATATAAAAATTAGCCGGGCGGGGTGGTGTGCACCTGTAGTCCCAGCTACTCGGGAGGCTGAGGCAGGAGAATTGCTTGAACCCGGGAGGCGGAGGTTGCAGTGAGCCGAGATTGCATCACTGCGCTCCAGCCTGGGCAACAGAGCAGGACTCCGTCTCAAAAAAATAAAAGCCTATGTCCAAAACAAGATGCCAAAACACATGTATTAGAATGGGCAAAATCCGGAACACTGACAACACCAAATGCGGGTGAGGACGTGGAGCAGCAGGAACCCTCATTCATTGCTGGTGAGAATGAAAAATTGCACAGCCACTTTGGAAAATAATTTGTCAGTTTCTTACAAAGCTAAACACACTCTTACCTTATGTGCCAGTAACCACAGTCCTTGGTATTTACCCAAAGGAAAACTTGTAAACTTATGTCTGTACGAAAACCTGCCCATGGATGTTTATAGAAGTTTTATTTGTAATTTTGCCAAAACTTGGATTGACCTTGGTCTTGTTGGTCTGCACTGTGGTCCTTCCTCCATCCCATCCCATTTCCTCCCCCTCCCTTTCACATTAATTATGCTGTAGGTTTTCCGTCAGTATTTAGGGATTAGGTTGGACCTTTTAGATTTCAGGTAGAGACAAAAAGACTGAAGGTTACCAGCCAGTCTGTTGTTTTCCACCTGTCCAACAGTTGGCTGGGTTTGCTGCATAATTGATCCGTTGACTTCTATGGCGATTGGCTGCGGGATGGAACCATCCAGACCATGAGCAACACAGGCATGCCGCTAGGAAGGCCTCAGAGAAATCGCCTGTGCCTGTGAAGATGAGAAGCAGATATTGGCCAGGCGTCGTGGCTCACGCCCGTAATCCCAGCACTTTGGGAGGCCGAGGCAGGTGGATCACCTGAGGTTGGGAGTTCGAGACCAGCCTGACCAACATGGAGAAACCCCTTCTGTACTAAAAATACAGAATTAGCTGGGCATGGTGGCACACACCTGTCTGTAGTCCCAGCTACTTGAGAGGCTGAGGCAGAAGAATCGCTTGAACCCGGGAGGCAGAGGTTGCGGTGAGCTGAGATGCACCATTCCATGCCAGCCTGGGCAACAAGAGCGAAACTCCGTCTCAACAACAACAAAAAAGCAGATATTGATCTGGGCCAGTGAATTTCCATAGTGGCACAGCCTGAGGGAGTTTCCATCTTCCTTCCTCGGGGACCTGCGGAGCTTCTGGCTCTTGGATCAGCTGTGGGGCTTTCACCAATATTTCTGTATGGGAATATCCATGTGGCCTTGGCACTAATGGGATACCATCAAGTACCCCAGGAAACACCCACACCCACCCATGGGTAAGGAATGCCCAGAAACTGAAGTCAGTATATTGGGGCTGGGGTATGGCTTAAACCCTTTGTACTATGAAGCAGAATCCATCGAGTAATAGATTAGAGCTGGAGGAAGTCATATAAATCAAGTATTACAATAATCTCATGTTGTAGATGATGCCTTTAGCCTGGATGGATGAAGTAATTTGTTAAAATCCATAGTGCTGGTTAAGGGAGGATTCTAACAAGAACTAAGAATGATACGTGTTTGTGCGTATGTGATCAAGCTAGACAAAAATATATGATGAGACTATTTTTTTTTTTTGAGACAGAATCTTGCTCTGTTGCCCAGGCTGGAGTGCAGTGGTGTGTTCATGGCTCACTGCATTCTTGACCTCCTGGGCCCAAGCGCTCCTCCCACCTCAGCCTCTGGAGTTGCTGGGACTACAGGTGCCCACCACGCCCAGCTAATGAAAGAAAAAATTTTAGAGACAGGGTCTTTCTATAGTGCCCAGACTGGTCTTGAACTCCTGGCCTCAAGTGATCCTCCCACCTCCGCCTCCCAAAGTGCTGGGATTATAGGCATGAGCCATCACACCCAGGCCGCTAAGACGATTTTTGAATAGTATATTATTTTTTTAAAATGTGTATTTTTAAGAATTTGATAAAATGATAAAATTTCACCAACAGTCACTCAACATCTAGCAACTATTTGTTAATAGTCTGCTCTGTGCCTGGTACTGCTTTGGGTGCCAGAGGTACAACAGGAATGGAGATGAGGTTTCTGGTCTCCTGAAGTTTGCATTCTCATCACAGGAGAACCACAGTCATCAATCATAACAAGCTCATGTCAGACGATGATAAGCATCATAAAGGTAATAAAATATGATCAGCTCTCGGTTCTTTCATTCACCTGACAAGTGTTTATTGAGCTTGGACTGTTTCTTGGGCACTGCCTTGGACCCTGGTGAAATGGTGGGGACAAGACAGAACAGGTGCCCGTGCTCAGGTGCCCGTGCTCATGCAGATTTGCTTCGCGTTGGGAGTGATGCAATGATGCACAAGTAGAAACAACCGCTGCGGAGGAAGCTGCTATGAGGGAAGGAATGGAGGGAGGGGTGTGATGAAGCAAGCAGGGATCGGCAGATGGAGGGGGTTATGTGGTGTGGATGGGTGGAGTGGGCAGATAGAGTGCTTCTTTTTAAGAAAACATTTAAATATATAATAAAAAAAATAGAGATGGGGTCTTGCAATGTTGACCAGGCTGGTCTCAAACTCCTGTCCTAAAGCAATCCTCCCATCTTGGCCTCCCAAAGCGCTAGGATTACAGGCATGAGCCACTGCACCCAGCCGAGATTCGAGTGCTTCTAACAGCAGGTGCAAAGGCCCTGGGGTGGGAAAGGGCTTGGCAGCGTTGGTGAAAAGGAGACCAGCATGGCTGCAGCCTGGTGAGTGAGGGAGAGAGGGGAAGGAGATGTGGGAGCCAGATCATGCAGACCCTTATGCGCTGGTGAAGGGTTTTGATTTTATCCTGAGAGCAGTTGTCCGGGGGCCCTGGAGAATGTAAGGAAGGAGAACGTCAAGGTATGATGTTTGTCTTTAAAAGATTGCAGGCCGCTGTGCGGGAAATGGGGCGGCTGTCATGGGTGAGACTGGAAGCTGCCACAGGGTCAAGAGGTCCTAAGGGCAATCCAGGCAAGATATGGTGGTGGCCTGGACCCGGGAGTGGACGGTGGACGTGGTGAGCAGTTGACACATGGGGCAGATATTCTGAATGTTCTTCCTGGTGTTGCTGACATTTCCAGTTCAGCCCCTGCCCTACAGCCACAAGAGCTTGGAGGTGGGACACTTGCCCATGGCATCTGAGTCACCTGGGATGGCACTGGAGAGGGGGACCCCTGAGCCACCTTGGCGGCAGCCCTGTGCTCTGAGGAGACAGAGCAGCCTCTCCTCACAGGTGACAGCTGGGTTTCCAGGATGAAGTTGATGAGCAGTGGCTGGGGACAATCATAGGCTACCTGGGGTTGACACCCCCCACCCCAGTCTTCCCTTGCTTTGCTCCCTGCTAGCCTCCAGCATGCTCATGACCGTGCAGC
Source organism: Hylobates moloch (assembly GCF_009828535.3). NCBI lineage: Eukaryota > Metazoa > Chordata > Mammalia > Primates > Hylobatidae > Hylobates > Hylobates moloch. Next base: position 26,235,177 of record NW_026652294.1, on the reverse strand, counting down.
CTCCCTGGCTCCATCAGCTCGGGCTGTTATGACAAAAATACCACAGGGTATTTGGGTGGCTTCAACAACTAACATTTATTTCTCACAGTTCTCAGGCCTGGGAAATCCAAGAGCAGGCAGATTTGGCATCTGGGGAGGGCTCCCTACCTGGTTTGCAGATGGCCGTCTTCTGACGGTGTCCTCATGGGGTGGAAAGAGCTGGATAACTCCCTGGAGTCTTTTTTCTAAGGACACTAATTCCACTCATGAGGGTTCCACCCTCATCATCTCCCAAAGACCCCACCCCCAATACCATCACATTGAGGATTAGGGCTTCAACAGAGGAATTAGAGGGGGGCACACACATTCAGTCCTTGGCATCCTCTAACCTCACATGGAGCACAGACCCAGGAGCAGAAGGCGTGAGCTGCAGGCTCCACGTTAACCCCAGCTGCCTTCATGTCTCAGGGGTAAGCTGGAGTATATTCATGGTAGAATGGCCAACATAGTGAATGAATTCAGAAGCCAAAACCTGGTAAGTATCACAGGCTGGTTCATCCATTCGCATTTTTGCTCAGCAAATACTAATTGAACATTCATAGTGTGCTGAATGCTGATGGGTGCTGGGGTTGATGGTGAACAGGACCCGGGTCCTGCTGCCCAGCTGTCCAGAGGGCAATAGAGACCATGGCCACTCCCTGTGATCAGTGCTCAGATATGGAGGTGGGGGGAGCCTGGAGGGGGACCCCACCGAGCTTTGGAGTCAGGGAGGCTCCCGAGGAAGTGACACTTACTCTGCGTTGGAAGAATGGGAAGGAAGAGGTCTTTCTTCTCCTGTGATCACCCACTCAACACCAGGGCCCTTCAGTTCTGGCTCCCAAATGCTTCTCATCTCTCTCCTTCCCTCTTAGTGCCCACTGCTACCCCTTGCTTCAGACTCTCATTGTTTCTGCCTGGGTTACTGCAGCGGTCCTGCCTCCTGCCTCCCAGTCCTTTTGCTTCCTCACCCTCTATGTTGTCTCTCAAATAAAATATACAGAACAACATCTGATCACATGTGTCCTCTTAGTCCAACCCTTCGTGGAGGATAAGTTCTGCTTGTTTTCCTTCTAGTACTTTACTGGTTCAACTTTTAAATCTACCTACAATGTATTTTACTATTTTAAATAACAACTTTATTGAGCTATAATTCACATACCATAACACTCACCCTTTTATACATACAGTCCAGTGTATACAATTTTATAGATACAGTTCCATTTTCGTGTATTCAGAGTTCTATAGTTATCACCACCATCTGAACGTTTTCATCAGCCCCCAAAGAAACTTCACGCCCATTGGCAATCACCCCTCCTCCTGCCCCCACTCCAGCCCCAAGCAAACACAAAACTACTTTTCATCTCTTCGCATTTGCCTATTTGGGACATTTGGTATAAATGGTCTTTTGTGACTGGCTCTTTCCACTTAGCATCGTTTGTTCAAGGTTCATCCATGGTGTGGCGTGTATTAGTACCTCATTCCTTTTTATTGCCAAATAACATTCCAATGTGTGGCTAGACCACAACTTGTCTGTCCACTACCGAGCTGCTGGACGCCGACATTTGGACTCTTGGGCTCTTATGAGTAATGCTCCCGTGACCATCCCTGTTCTGGTGTTCTGGTGCACATATCTCCATTTCTCCTGGGAGGATAACACTTTTGAACGATTCATTTTCTTTTCCTCTCCTCAATTCCTTTGTTTGCTCTTCCTCCTACTCAAGCAACTATGCAACCTGGCAGCACTGTCGCAAATGGATACGTTGTTTCTCTCACTGCCCCCATAGGGTGGGGCTTGGTTTCGATTTGTCACTTGATGTTTACTTTGATCACTTGACAACTGTGGTGTCTGCCAGCATCTCTCTTATAGAGTCATTCCTTTTTTTTTTTTTTTTTTTTTTTTGAGATGGAGTCTGGCTCTGTCGCCTAGACTAGAGTACAGTGGCACGATCTAGACTTACTGCAACCTCTGCCCCCCAGGTTCAAGTGATTCTTGTGCCTCAGCCTCCCCAGTAGCTAGGATTACAGGCGTGTGCCACCACACCTGGCTAATTTTTATTAGAGATGGGCTTTTACCATGTTGGCCAGGCTGGTCTCGAACTCCTGACCTCAAGTGATCCACCCACCTCGGCCTCCCAAAGTGCTGAAATTACAGGCGTGAGCCACTGCGCCTGGCCAGAGTCATTCTTTTTTCATATTCTCTGATATTTTGTGGGTAGGTACTTTGAAATTCTGCAAATATCTCCATTCCTCACCAAATTATCAGTGTGTTCATTTATTTTTTATATCTGTATGGATTCCTGTTATATTCAATAGATTATAATTTTTTGTGACTATAATTTATTTTTATGTTCAGATTGTCCTAGATTTGGCCAGTGGTCACGTTTCCAAAGCAGCTGCTTGGTTTTTGATGCGTTCTTACTATTCTTTGAGCACTCCCTTCCTCTCTAAAGTCCCTCTCCACATGGTCTCTCATCTTGACCCCAAATTCTGGGTTCAAAGAGGACAGAGTGTTCATCAAGTGTGTGTGTGTGCATGCGTGCATGCATGCATGTGTGTGTTTAATGCACTGCTGGACCTCTGGCTAAAGCAAGTCACATGGCTCAGGCCACATGGGCAGGGCCACAGAGGGACCCAGGTGGCCTGATCCACTGGGGCCACCAGTCCTACATCTCACCACGCCATTGTTGACAGAGGTGTAGCTAAAAAGAAAAATTTTTCTCTTATAAAAAAAACAAGCCCAGCTGGGCGCGGTGGCTCACGCCTGTAATCCCAGCACTTTAGGAGGCCAAGGCGGGCGGATCACGAGGTCAGGAGATCGAGACCATCCTGGCTAACACAGTGAAACCCCGTCTCTACTAAAAATACAAAAAATTAGCCGGGCGAGGTGGCGGGCACCTGTAGTCCCAGCTACTCAGGAGGCTGAGGCAGGAGAATGGCGTGAACCCCGGGGGGTGGAGCCCGCAGTGAGCCAAGATGGCGCCATTGCACTCCAGCCTGGGCGACAGCAAGACTCTGTCTCAAAAAATAAATAAATAAAAATAAAATTAAAAAATAAAAAAATAAAAAACAAGCCCCCCAAAATTTTACAAATGCCAACTGAAACCCAGCCTCAGCATTGGAGAGAAAATAGGGAGTTGCAGGGAGCTGACAGAAAATGAAATGCTCCAAGCCAAGGTGGCAGCCCCTGTGTAGCCCCTGCTCATTGTTGCTATGTAGGACGTGGGACCTAGACCCAGTGTTGCCAGATCTTCTGATTTTTTTTTTTTTTTCAGAGAAACTGAAACTCTTTAGAGTTTTAGATGAAATTCAGATATTAAAGTATGGGCTCAAATGTTTAATCCTATGGGAGCCAACAGAGCCCACTGGGGCTGGCATGCGGCTGGCAGGGCCACCACTGGCTCCTTCTGGTTGATGCTTCCGGCACTTCCAGACAGAGCCGGCCCCACACAGCCCCAGAAGGCTTCCATTGCAAGGGGGCAGAAATCCCACCCATGCTGCGTCTGAAATAGGAGGAAAGTTATCATTCAGTAAACGGTAACTGCAAGGGGCTGTGGCTTTACGGCAGAATAGGAATTGGGAATTCTTTTTTTTTTTGAGACGAAGTTCCTCTCTGTCACCCAGACTGGAGTGCAGTGGCGCTCTTGGCTCACTGCAGCCTCCACCTCCCGGGTTCAAGCGATTCTCCTGCGTCAGCCTCCTGAGTAGCTGAGGTTACAGGCACCTGCCACCACGCCTGGCTAACTTTTGTTTTTGTTTTTGTTTTTAGTAGAGAGACGGGGTTTCACCATGTTGGCCAGGCTGGTCTCGAACTCCTGACCTCAGGTGAGCTGCCTGCCTTGGCCTTAGTCAAGGCCAGCACTTTGGGATTACAGGTGTGAGCCATCTCATCCAGCCAATTTTTTTTTTTTTTCCAGAGGCTGGGGCTGGCTTTGGCTATGCTGATGTCATGGCTCAAGTGACATCCCCAAGCCTCAGTTTCTCCATCTCTTTGTTCTATTTTCTCATTAGCTGGCTTCATTCTCAGACAGACTTTCTCTGTGCAACATGGCAGCTCCCGGCTTCCATGACCCTCGGTGCTTGAATGCCCCAAAGGAGAGAAATTCCCTTTCCCCAAGTGTCCAGCTCTGCCAGGCTGTCATCCCCTCCCCACCCCATCGGGCACTACATCTGTGCTTTGGGGGCTGCTCAGGAGCCTGCCTGACCTGGGGGAAGCAGGTACATCGACGCTGAATTACACAGAGCAGGACAGCAGTAGGCAGCAAAGGAAAGGGGAAGGAACCCGAGCAGGGAGAAGCAACAAGTGTCAATTAATCATAGGAGGTGAGACCAGCTTTTGCCTGCAGTCAAGGGATGTGAATATTGAGACTCTAGGTCAGCAAGTGACTTGCTTTAGCTCTTACCTATAGGACAAGAACTCAAGAATCTCTTCTCCTTCTCCACTCTGTGCTCTTTTTCCTGCCTTCCCCAACCCCCATCTTTTTTGAGATAGAGTCTTGCTCTGTTGCTCAGGCTGGGGTGCAGTGGTGCAATCTCAGCTCACTGCAGTCTCAACCTCCCGGGCTCAAGCTATCCTCCCACCTCAGCCTCCTGAGTAGCTGAGACTACAGGTGCATGCCACCATTGCCAGCTAATCAAAATTTTGTGTGTGTGTGTGGAGACAGGGATCTCACTGTTTTGCCCAGGCTGTTCTTGAACTCCTGGGCTCAAGTGATCCTCCTGCCTTGGCCTCTCAAAGCATCGGAATTACAGCCACTGTGTCTGGCCCCTGCACTTTTTACTAAACACTTTTGATGTTGTGAAGTAAGTCCCTGTCCTGATGGGACTTGGCCATGGCATTCCCTAGGCATTAGTTTTGTTGCTAGAACTTGGACACATGGTCAGAGTGGAATCTTGAGACTTGTTTTTCTTTGTAAGATCCTATATGATTATTATTATTTGCATATTCATTGTAGAAAACTTTAGAAAATACTAAACTCATAATCCAGTCTCTGAAAGGTAGCCACAGCCAACAGGTTGGCATATTTCTTTCTTTATACCTGGGTATGCTGGTGCTCTATGTACAGTTGTGTACCTGCTTTCTAAACTAAAAAATCTCAAGCTCCTCAAGTTGTAGCTTGATGATTGGCCTGGGACTCCTGAAGTTCCAGCCTCAGGACAGGACAGGACCTGTCCCTGGGACCATGTCAGCTAGCAAGGGGCACAGATGACTTCCCATTTCTGCCTGGCTACATGGCTCCCGATGCTTGGGCTCAGTCTGCAGATGTGATGGAGGAGGAGGGACAGGTGCCTCCTTGCTCTGTCTGCTCTCCTTTTCTCTTTGCGCTGGCCGGTGGCAGCATCCACACTGTCTTTGATGGTTAGGTGCATGACCCCTGACTCCCCATCCCCCACCTCACCCTAGAAGGATTTGTGAAGATGGTTTCTGAGTGTTCGATGGCCTTCTAGACTGACAGCGGTGGGTCCCTGGCGGTGGTTCTGGCGCACCCCCAGCCCGTTTATGAAATGCACGCTGTTTACTCCGCAGCACTGAGTGGGTCCCAGGGGACCATTTTCCTCCACTGGGTAAATCCAAGCTTAGAGAAGTTTAGCACACACAGATTATGCTACTCAGCCGACTGAAATGATTTTCTGTTGCGATTAGAGTCAATGGTGAAAATCACACACATCACTTGAAAGTACATTATTTTTCACTTGATAGATCCTAATAGCTCTCCAGAGTTGTTAAGGCCTAAACAGTCCATGGAGAGTTTGGGGAGCTGGGAGGGTGGGAGGCAGGGGGAGACAGAGTGGGTGAGGGGGAGGGGAGAAGGGGAGTCTCATCATTCCAGAAAGCAGGGCACAATAAGACTGGCATGCACTTTTACTGGAACTCCAATCCTTAACTACTTCTGTACTTAATGGGCTCAAAAATATCACCGAGTCCTTTTCTGTATTTCCGTGCACAACTTTCTGTGTGGCTGATGCCCAGCTCTCACTTTTTCTGTCAACCTGTTGTCATGCATGTAAAAAACAGAGGAAAGTGCCTGCTGTTAATGTCATCGTCATACACAGCTAGCTCCTACTCTGCTTCGAGGTTTAACTCAAGACCCACCTCTTGGTGAAACATGACCCTCTACACCCCCCTTTCCTCTGAACACTGATGATGGTGACAATGATGATTATGATGAAAGCAATGGTGATGATGACAATGATGATGACAAATAATACCCATTGGCCACTCTCCGTGGGTCCAGCACCACCTTCTTCAAGACCCTATTCTAAATCCTTTATTCGTATCAATCAATTTAATAGATGGTGTGTCAAGGGAAGCCAGCTGATGTTATCCCTGTTATATGAATCAGGAAACTGAGGCAGGAGAGGCTGAGTGACCCTCCCCGGTCAATACGGCTTGTTAGATGCGGAGCGAGGATCTGAACTCAGCCCCCAGGCCCTCGTGGGTGAGGCTGCCTCTCCAGGGATCATAGCACTTGGTTTGGCACTTGTACCCCTGCAGGAATTATGAGCTGTCTCCACTGCTAAGCTGCCTCCCAGTCTCAAAGCTAAAGAAACCCTCATCCCCAAAGTGTAGGTAGTAAGCGTTTAACTAACGTGGAGCAGCTGGCAAAGGCCCTGGGGGGCAGATAGGGAAGTGCTTTCATTTCACAGTAACAGGCCCTCCTTGGGCTCTAAATACATAACGAGAACTTTGCAGCCACACCCCAGGTCCTGCTGAACACTGGAAATCTGGAGATATCTGAAAGGGAGGAACAGGGTGGATGCACGCATCTAAGGGAAGAGGGCAGGGATGGGTGGGTAGACTGAGGCCCAGGCTGGGTCGCTGGATGAGACTTAATATGTTCAAAAGTGCATTTTGATTCTTCTCTCCCCAGACTTGCACCTCTTTCTGTCTTCCTCATCTCAGTAACTGAGCAACCCCATCCTTCCATATTCTCAGGACAAAAGCCAAGGGCTTGGGAGTCATCCTTGACCCCTTTCTCTCATCCACACCCAAGCCATCAGAAAGCCCCATGCCTCCTTCTCTGGTGCAGACCCAGAATCGAGCCCTCCTCACCAGCCACCTCTGCTCCTTCATCAAGCTCCCATCGTCTCTGTCCGGGTTTTGACAGTGGCCCCAACTGGCCTTTCTACTTCTTCCTGTGCCCCAGTCCATCCTTTCAGAGTAGCCTGGATGACCCTGTGAAATTCTAAGTCTGATCACGCTTCTCCTCTGCCCAATCCCACTAAGGCTGTCATCTCACCCGTGGGGAAAGCTGATGTTCTCACAACAGAGAGCAAGGCCCCGCGTAGTCAGTCCTGGCTATCTCTCTTCCCACTCTGTCCCCCCTCACCCTGCCCCAGCACTCAGAGTGGGGTCCCCCTCCAGGGCCTGTGCACCCTTCCCCAACACCCAGGGCTCACTCCTTCACTGCCTTCACCAATGTCACCAAGTCAGAAAGCTCTTTCCTTCTGTCCCTATTTAAAATAACAGCACACATCAGCCAGCTACCCCTTGTGGGCAAAGGCAGGGCCACTTTTGGGGTCCTCCCTCAAATTTCCATTGTGTGACCTAGTGGGGGATGGGAGGAGTCTTTGTACCAAAGGTGTCCCAACTTTGCCCCCTTTGCCCATCAGCCATTTGCAATCACCCTCGAACAGCTCAGCTTCAGGGGTCTGGGCAAGTAAGGGGAGGGGCCTCCCCCAGCACAGAGAAGGAGCAGCTAGAGACAGGGTCTCTGTGCCATCATGCCCAGCTCCCTCTTCCCTTTGGGGGAAAAGGCAGCAGGAATACCTCAGCTTTTCTCTCCCTCAGGGGCAGGTGGCAGAGGGGCACCCAGGGTCTCCTTTGCATATAGGGGAAGGGCTCTAGGTGCCTGCAATGCCTCCCTTGTCTCAGATGATGTGTCCAGCACTTAGATTGTTGTAAACTTTTTTTTTGTTGAGATGGAGTCTCGCTCTGTCACCCAGGCTGGAATGCAGTGGTGCGATCTCTGCTCACTGCAAGCTCCGCCCCCTGGGTTCCTGCCATTCTTCTGCCTCAGCCTCCCGAGTAGCTGGGACTACAGGTGCCCGCCACCACGCCCGGCTAATGTTTTTGTATTTTTAGTAGAGACGGGGTTTCACCGTGTTAGCCAGGATGGTCTCGATCTCCTGATCTCGTGATCTGCCTGCCTCGGCCTCCCAAAGTGCTGGGATTACAGGCGTGAGCCACCGCGCCTGGCCAAAATTCACCATTTTAAGCATTTTAAAATGTACAGTTCAGCGACATAAGTACATTCACATTGATGGGCAACCATCACCACCACCCATCTCCAGAGCTTTTTCATCTTTCCAGACTGAAACTCTGTACCCACTCCTTCCTCAGCTCCTGGTAAACCTCAATGCTACTTTCTGTCTCTATGAATTTGACTATTCTAGGTACTTCATGTCTTAGTGTGTTTTGTGCTGCTATAACATATAACAGAATAGCGTAGATTAGGTAATTTATTAAGGACATAAATTTGGCCGGGTGCGGTGGCTCACACCTGTAATTCCAGCACTTTGGGAGGCTGAGGCAAGTGGATCATCTGAGGTCAGGAGTTTGCGACCAGCCTGGTCAACACGGTGAAACCCTGTCTCTACTAAAATTACACACACACACACACACACACACACACACACACAATTAGCCGGGCGTGGTGGCACGAGTAATCCCAGCTACTCAGGAGACTGAGGCAGGAGAATCGCTTGAACCTAGGAGGCGAAGGTTGAAGTGAGCCAAGACTGTGCCATGAGCCGAGACTCTGCTACTGCATTCCAGCCTGGGCAACAAGAGGGAAAGAACATAAATTTATATCCTCACAGTTATGGAGCCTGGGAAGTCTGAGATCAAGGTGTTGGCATCTGGCTAATGCTTTTTGTATTAGTCCGTTTTCACACTGCTAGTAAAGACATATCCAAGACTGGGTAATTTATACAGGAAAAAGGTTTAATGGACTCACAGTTCCACATGGCTGGGGAGGCCTCACAATCAGGGTGGAAGGCAAGAAGGAGCAAGTCACATCTTACCTGGATGGCAGCAGGCAAAGAGAGAGCTTGTGCAGGGAAACTCCCCCTTATAAAACCATCAGATCTCATGAGACTTATTCACTGTCACAGGAACAGCATGGGAAAGACCCACCCCATGATTCAATGACCTCCCACTGGGTCCCTCCCACAACACATGGGAATTGTGGGAGCTACAATTCAAGATGAGATTTGAGTGGGGACACAGCCACACCATATCACCTTCTTTCTGTGTTATCTCATGGCAGAAGGTGGAAAGGTGAGAGAGAGAGAGAGAGAGAAAGGGGTGGGGGGGAGAGAGAGAGAGAGAGAGAGAGAATGAGCAAGCTGGACTCATGCTTTTATAAGAAACCCACTCCCACGATAACAACATTATCCATTCATGAATATCTCCATGAATGTATTTGTGAAGGCAGGGACCTCATGGTCTAATCACCTCCCATCAGGCAGCCCCACCTCCCAACACTGCTGCATTGGGGATTAAGTTTCCAACATATGCTTTTTGGGAAACACATTGAAACCACAGCACCCTATGTAAGTAAAATCACCCAGTATGTCCTTTTGTGACTGGCCATTTCACTTAGCATAATGTCCTCTAGGTTCACCCACGTCAAAGCAAAGATGAGAATTTCCCTCCTTTTTAGGGCTGGATAATATTCTATTGCGTGGATAGACCTCATTTTGTTTACCCATTCACCTGTAGATGGACGCTAGGGTTGCTTCCAGCTTTTGGCTGTTGTGAGGACTGCTGCTCTAAACATGGATGTGCAAATAGCTGTTGGAGTCCCTGCTTTCAACTCTTTGGGGCATTTACCAAAGTGGGATTGCTGGATTACACGGTAATTCTGTGTTTAATTTTTTGAGGAATCACCACACCTCTTTCTCAGTAAAATACTTTGTTTTCATGTGAATTCCTACCTTTCGAGTCCCACCTCCTTGGTGACAATTCTCTGACCATCTCTATCCCCTGGAATCTCTGATCTGAGGACTCTCCTTCACGTCCTGCTGCCTCCCAGCCATCTCCCAACGCTCCATTGGTGTGGATTTGTGACAGTTCTGTCCTTTCTGGCTGCAAAAAGCTCTGGTGGCCCCTCTCTCTGTCACTAGATGGCACTGGAGAGTAGTTCGGGTTTGCCTCCTCCTGGAGAAAGCCTTCTTGTTTTCTTCTAGGCTAGGGTAGTGATTCCTCATGCCAGGCTGGGTGGGACTGCTTTTCAGCGATCCCTGCCTGGGGTCACATTGCTTTGAAACTTGGCTATGGCTTGGGTTTCTATGTCTTTGGTTAGGGAAGCCTCCTCTAGCCTCTCTGAAAGGAGTAATGGTACTGGGAAAACATTGGTAAGTTGGAAAGAACATTGGATGGGGTGCCACAAGGACCTCCATCTGAATCCTTGTTCTGTCGAGAACTCTGTGTGACTTGAACAAGCCATTTGGGCTCTCTCAGCCTCAGTTTCCCTACTTGTAAAACCACAGTGTTGGATGAGTCAACGACTCTCATTTCTGCCAGAGCATGAGACTCCCCGGGGGGAAAGAATATCAGTGTGGGCTCAATCAGAAGCTCCAGGCGGAGTGCTTGTCAAAGCTCCCCAGGTGATTCTCATACAGCATGGTGGGGAATCCCTGGGTTCAACAGGCCCTGAGATCCCTTCTTGCCGTACAAGGCTCTGTGCCTTCCCAGCTGTGTGACATGGAGCAAGTAACTCCTTTAAGCTCCAGTTTTTTCATCTTATAAAATGGGAATAAGAACGGCACCTATCACCACATGGAGTGTGGAGGTCAGAGGCAAGGTGGGCACAGCATCTCACACATGCCCGGCACAGCCAGCGCTCAGAGGGCAGTGGGTCTTCTAACTCCTAGATTGGCTCTTCTCGGGACATAGGCGGCAGGGGTGCAGCAAAATCACCTGGAGAGTTTTTCTCAAGACACCTGGCCGGGGATCCACATCCTGAACTTCCAAATCAGGGGAACTCATTCGAATTAGAGGGCCTGGGTAGATCCAGGCTCTAAGTTCTTTGAAACAGCACCCAACACCTCAGCACACTGCCTGACACTCACGAGATGCTCAACACATGTTAGGTTAAACAGGTCATTTCATTAAGGGAAACTTCTAGAAGAAAGTGTCCCTAGAGGCAGGGCATGGTGGCTTAAGCCTGTAATCCCAACTTTGGGAGGCCAAGGTGGGCGGATCGCCTGAGGTCAGGAGTTCGAGACCATCCTGACCAACATGTTGAAACCCCGTCTCTACTAAAAATACAAAAAAATTAGCCAGGCGTGGTGGTGGGCACCTGTAACCCCAGCTACTCGGGAGGCTGAGGCAGGAGAATCGCTTGAAGCCGGGAGGCGGAGGTTGCAGTGAGCCGAGATTGTGCCATTGCACTCCAGCCCGGGTGACAACAGCGAGACTCCGTCTCAAAAGAAAAAGAAAAAGAAGAAAAAAAAGGAAGTGTCCCTAGAGCTGAGTTTTGAAGGCCAATGAGGAGTTAGCAAAGCAAAGATGGGTGGAGAGTTTTCTTACCAGACAGAGGGAACGGTGAGTCACATGAGAGACTGGGGCAGAAAGGACTGAGTTTATCCATTCAGGCGCCTTTCAGACCACTGACCCTGCACCAGGTTCTGGGCAGACAGCAAGCTGGGTGCGTTCCCTGCCCCTGCAAAGCTTATGTTCCAGTGGGGAAGCTGTGGGACAGGAGACCCAAAGCCATATACTGAGAACCCAGAATTCTGAGCTCTGTCCTGAGAGTTCTGAAGAACCCTGAAGGGTTTAAGGCAGGGGCTTGTCAGGGTCACGTGGCATTGCCAGCAGCTCATGGTTCCAGTGGATGTTGGATTGGAGCCATGAGGGTAGGGGGGGAAGAGGGAGGAAGGAGATCTGTGGGGAGGTCACTGCGGTCATCTGGGGAAGGGTTGCTGGGGACAGTGGTGGCAAATGGAAGGGGCGAGGGGCTCAGTGACTGCACGTGTCTGGTAAGGAGGAGGAGGAGGAGGAGCAGGAGGAGGAAGAGGAGGAGGAGGAGGAGAAGGAGGAGGAAAGTGGGAGAGCTGGTTAGAAAGGTCAGAGTTGGAGCCTGTGTGGCGCTGTGGCCCCAGGAGGGCTCAGCGGTCACTGATTACCCCTGGGAAGTGTCAGGGTTGGAGCAGAGGGAAACATGCCCTGACCTGGGCTCTACAAGGGCCACCCTTTGTGCAGAGAGGAGGGGGCAATGGTAGAAGCAGAAGGTCCAGCAGGAGGAGACCGTAGCCATCCAGTGGGCTGGCGAGGGGAGGGTATCTCTCATGGTGGCGGGGTGGGGGCACTGGAATTGCTGATGGATTGGATTGAGAGTGAGAGAGGAGTTGAGGGTGACTCAGAGGTTTGTAGCCTGAGCAGCGGGAGGGTGGAGCTGTCATTCGTGGGACTTGGGAGGCTGGAGAGGGATTTAGCTGGGGAGTTGGGGGTGTGCAGCGTCAGAGTGGGGTCATCAGAGTCAGGCTGGAGAGTCCTCTGAGTGTGGCCTGTATGATGGTATTTCCAGTCAAGGAATATCCCAGGGGCTCTGGCCATGGGAGGTCCTTGGTGATCTTGGCCTCTGCAGCCTCAGTGGGGTGGCCTGGCTGGGAGCTGGAGGGGAGTGGGCCAAGGAGGAGAGGGGTGGGAACCAGTAGAGGTGGTGGGGGGAGCAAAGGTTAACAGCCGCGTTGGTCACCTCCGGCTGCCCTAACAAAGCAGCACAGACTGCGTGGCTTAAACCACACATACTCATTTCTCACAAGCTCAGGGTGTGGCATGGCAGGGCTCTAGGAGGCCTCCCTTGCTGGTCTGCAGACACCACCTTCTGACTGCGTCCTCACATGGCAGAGAGGGTGCGGGCTCCGTGGTGTCTTTCTCTTCTTGTAAGTAAAACTGTGCCCTAAAGAGTCAAAGATACAGACGGCCAGCAGAAATTCTTGGGTTTGCAGGGTGGCAGATAAGAAAGGAAACAGCTGGCTGGAATACTGAAGCTTCCTCTGCCCGTCAGATGAAAGAATGGGCTGAAGTCAGTTGGAGCCCAGGGGACCGGCTGGAGTCCGCGCAGAACCCGCTTGCCCACGTCACAGCCTGAATCGCACAGGTGACTGTGCGTGCCTAAGGACTTTCCAGACCTCCACTTTCTTCCACCAGTCACCTACAGATCCCAGAATCCACCCCTTGGACCTTTCCTAATAAAAATACTGCCTTGAGGACAGGCACAGTGGCCCACGCCTGTAATCCCAGCACTTTGGGAGGCCGTAGTGAGCAGATCACTTGAGGAGTCCGAGACCAGCCTGGCCAACATGGTGAAACCCTGTCTCTACTAAAAATACAAAAATTAGCCAGGTATGGTGGCGAGTGCCTGTAATCCCAGCTAGTCTGGAGGCTGAGGGAGGAGAATCGCTTGAACCTGGGAGGCAGAGGTTGCAGTGAGCCAAGATCACGCCATGGCACTCCAGCCTGGGCAACAAGAGTGAAACTCTGTCTCAAAAACAAAAACCAAAAAAAGTAAATAAATAAAAAACACTGCCTTGAAGTATTCCAGCACTGGGAGACAGACTTGAGCTTGGCTCCTGTCTCCTTGGGAGCTGAGTTTCAATACAAAGCTTTTATTTTCTCAAAAACTCAGCATCATAGGATTGGCTTCTAGCACATCGGGCAGCAACCCCGTTTTGCCCTACAGCACAAGGACACTAACCCTGCTGTGTCAGGGCCCCACCCTTATAATCTAATTTAACCTTAATGTCTTCCTTAGAGGCCCTATCTCCAAACACAGTCACCCTGAGGGTTAGGGCTTCAACATGGATTTTAAGGGGACACAATTCAGTCCACATCAATACCTCACATGGGGGGAAGCCAGGCTCTATGTCCTAAAACCCACCCGTCTCCCCAGGCTTGAGGCTTCTCAACCCCTGCCTTCCAGCCTATAAGAGAACAACCCCTTCTCCTCATAGAGCGAGGAGCCCTCCGGAGATTCTGCCGCCCCTCTGCTTCTAGAAGGACCCTTCTCCCCACTCCACCTTCCCATGTATCAGGCCCAGCTGCACACCCATCCACTGCGAGTATGTTCTTGCTTTGTAAAAACTGTGCTGACACCAAACTCATCAAATTGTGTATATTAAATATATGCCATGTTTTGTATATCAAGTATACCTTAAAGCCGTATTTATTTATTTATTGAGATGGAGTTTCACTCTTGTTGCTCAGGCTGGAGTGCAGCGGTGCGATCTCGGCTCACTGCAACTTTTGCCTCCCGGGTTCAAGCGATTCTCTCGCCTCAGCTTCCCGAGCGCCTTTCTTACAGGCACCGGCCACCACGCCCGGCTAATTTTTTTTGTATTTTGAGTAGAGATGGGGTTTTGCCATGGTGGCCAGGCTGGTCTCGAACTCCCAACCTCAGGTGATCCGCCCGCCTCGGCCTCCCAAAGTGCTGGGATTACAGGCATAAACCACCGCGCCCGGCCTCTTCTGGGACTTTCTATGTAAATTTAACTCATTTATGAGGCCCTGCTCTGTGCCCAGACACTGTGCTAAGCTTTAAGGATCCAGGATGACCACCTGGAGGAAGCCGCTGGTTCCCCTCGCCCAGGGACGTTTTCCATCCGCCTTCACCCGGCTCGTGCCTCCGCTTCCCTGTGGCTCTCGCTGTGTTGCGTTGTCTGCTACAGACCTTTCCTTCTACACTGTGTTACCTACGCGTTATCAACATCTGAGTGTCCTGTGATCTGAGTGTCACCGATCCCAGTGCTTGGTCCGTGGCAGGCATTTATCTGTTGACTGAAGGAGAAACAAGAAAGTAAGGAAGCAGCCACGAAGCAGCCCCGGAGCTGGAGGGATCCGAGGCCAGTTGTCTTGCTGCTGGGAAGCAGAGGAGTTCCAGAGCGTAGCGACTCCTCCGAGGTCGTCAGCGAGCTAGCGGCAGAGGCAGGACAAGAACCCGGAGCGCCCCACTTTACAGAGCACCTGCTCTCTCGACCTGTCTCTGGGTGGGGCTTTCTTTTTTTTTTTTTTTTGAGACGGAGTCTCGCTCTGTCGCCCAGGCTGGAGTGCAGTGGCTCAATCTCGGCTCACTGCAAGCTCCGCCTCCCGGGTTCACACCATTCTCCTGCCTCAGCCTCTCCGAGTAGCTGGGACTACAGGCGCCCGCCACCATGCCCGGCTAATTTTTTTGTATTTTTAGTAGAGACGGGGTTTCACCGTGGTCTCGATCTCCTGACCTCGTGATCCGCCCGCCTCGGCCTCCCAAAGTGCTGGGATTACAAGCGTGAGCCACCGCGCCCGGCCTGGGTGGGGCTTTCTTGCCACGGGCTTGCCCCTCCCCGACTCAGACTTTGTGCCTGGCCCTGACCGTTTCCCTCCTGGCCTCCGCACGCCGTGAGCGTGTCCCATCAGCGTGTCGAGTGAATCCTCATAGACGCCCACCTCCCTGCCTGCGCTCTGCACGTCCACCCTGTGTGTGGGACGGTGCCGCGTGCGGGCGCGCACTTGAGGGAACCAGGTGGTTGAGGGTCCACAGAAAACACCGGCGGCCGGTAAGCTGCGATTTTAAAACACATGTAACGGAAATAATCCATCAGCACTAACTAGGAGAATCAAGAGGTAAATCCTTTATGTTTTGCTTTGAGTAAGGTGAGTTTAATTAGCAGCCACAGATTTCTCTGGAACTGGATTTTAGTTTCTATTGGTTGGGGTCCCAGCTTTGAAGGGTGACATATTTTGATGCAGAGGAAAAAAAATCAATGTATAGATTGTTACTGGAAGCATGAGTTTCACACATTTCTTCTATAGAGGGGTGTGTGTGTGTGTGTGTGGCCACAAGAACCAAAGAGATTACTATCTCAGTAGAGAGAAGCAATAGGAAAATCACTTACCAGAGGGCTCCTTACATTTTTTTTTTCGTTTCTTCTGCTTTTACTGTGAATGGTAAGCTTTCGTTGACTTAGTGGACTGATTGCCTTGTTTGCAAGGGCAGGACTGTGAAAACGCCAACAGGCCAAGTCCTTAGCTGCAGGCACAGAACTTCGCAGGCTCTGGAAATGCAAACACTCGTTGGAGCCATCGGCAGCCGGCAGCCGTGGCTTCTCAGGAACCTGGGAGAGGAGAGTGCAAACCGATTATTCGAGTTGACGGGAGAAATACAAACACAATTCCAACTCTCAGACTTTTTAATTAGTTCTCTCTGCTTGCTAGGGTTGGCCTTTAGCGTTAATTGTGGAGGGAATGGTGTTTGTCTCCTGTAAATAAACTTCAGTCAAAAAGCAGATAAGGGCTGGGTGCGGTGTCTCACTCCTGTGATCCCAGCAGTTTGGGAGGCCAAGGAGGGGGGGGATCACTTGAGGTTGGGAGTTCGAGACCAGCCTGGCTGGCCAACATGGTGAAACCCCATCTCTACTAAAAATACAAAAGATTAACCAGGCATGGTGGCACATGCCTGTCGTCCCAGCTACTTGGGAGGCTGAGGCAGGAGAATAGTTTGAACCCGAGAGGCGGAGGTTGCAGTGAGCCAAGATCATGCCATTGCACTCCAGCCTGTGTGACAGAGTGAGACTCTGTCTCAAAAAAAAAGAACGATTTGTACAGCTGCAAGCAACTCTATATCAGCACTGTCCAGAGAAGTGAGCCACATTGGCCATTTAAAATTCTCCAGAAGCCCCATCAAAGAGAGAAAAAATCAAATGAAGTTAATTTTATTTTATTTTAATTTTGAGACAGTCTTGCTCTGTCACCCAGGCTGGAATGCAGTGGCTCAATCATAGCTCACTGCAGCCTCGGCCTCCTGGGCTCAAGCAATCCTCCCACCTTGGCCTCCCAAGTAGCTGTGTTTATAGGTGCACGCCAGCACACCCAGCTACTTTTTGATTTTTTGTAGACATGGGGTTTGCCGTGTGGCCCAGGCTGGTCTCAGAGTCCTGGGCTCAAGTGATCCTCCTGCCTTGGCCTCCCAGAGTGCTGGGATTATACGAGTAAGCCATTGTGCCTAGCCAAAGTGAAATTAACTTTAATCTTCATCTTAGTTTAATATATCTGAAATATTATCCATTCAACATGCAATCCACATAAAAATTTTTATCATTATTGTTATTTTTTAGAGACAGGGTCTTGCTCTGTCATCCAGGCTGGAGTGCAGTGACACGATTATGGCTTACTGCAGCCTCGACCTCCTGGGCTCAAGGGATCCTCCTGCCTCAGCCTCCTGAGTAGCTAGGACCACAGATGTGCACCACCATGCCCAGCTAATTTTTAAATTTTTTATAGCGACAGGGTCTTGCTATGATGTCCAGGCTGGTCTTGAATTCGGCCTCCAACAATCCTCCTGCCTCTGCCTCCCAAAGCTCTGGGATTAAAGTCGTGAGTCACTGCACCTAGTCCACATAGAAATTATTAATGAGATATTTTACATCTTTTCCCATACTTGCTGATTCCTACAATAAGGCAGTGACAGAAGGTGACAAAGATATTTAGAAACAAACTTACTAGGTGGAAAGAGGGAGTATAGAAATGAACGGCCTTTGGATAAAACCTTCCTCCCTTTGTGACTGGGCCACTCACCAACCCCTTAAAGTCTGTCCCCAGCTCAGGCTCAGGTGCAGCTGTCCCTGTGGAATGAGCCTCATGGGTGGTTTGAGGGCTCGACAGGGTGAGCTGGCTGTGCTGCAGGTCTTGCTGAGAACCTGGTGAACTGTCCCTGAATCCCTGTCTTGTTCATTCAACCAATATTTATTGATCACTGCCAATGCAAAACATGGCATACACAATATTCCATCGATCGACAACCTTCTGCCCTGGTCTCCTCTCCTTATGACACATTTGGAGCCTGTCAGCCTTATCTCATTCCTTCTCACACTAGGAGAACTCCAGTACTTGGCTTTGAACCTGATGGCTTCTAACTGCTGGAGACAGAAAGCTCAGTCAGCTATGGAGAAAGGGGGCCCTCCTCTCCTGCAGCTGCAGCAAAGCAGGTGTTATTCTGCATCATAAACCATCCTGGCCAATGTTTCCAAGAAAGAGATCTTCAGAGGTTGTTGCTATGCCCTGGGAAAGCTACCTTCAACCTCCGAAAAGTCTGTAATCCTGATCAGGTTTCTTACTCAAGAAGTTGTGGCCGTGGGTAATGCTATTATGTGTCAAAACCTGTTTTCTAAATTGTGTATTTGGCTGGCTTCTCAGCCCTCTCTTCCAACCCATCTTCTAGAGTGACCTTTCTCAATTCCAAATCCTCTTAAGTCAGAAGAGCTTCATCAGTGCGTCCTTCTTCTCCCTGTTCACTTAAAAATAAATCACTATATATACATTTAGAAAAAGAGAGAAGACTGGCCGGGCATGGTGGCCCACGCCTGTAATCCCAGCACTTTGGGAGGCCTAGGCGGGTGGATCACAAGGTCAGGAGATCGAGACCATCCTGGCTAACATGGTGAAACCCTGTATCTACTAAAAATACAAAAAGTTAGCTAGGCGTGGTGGCACATGCCTGTAGTCCCAGCTACTTGGGAGGCTGAGGCAGGAGAATGGCTCGAACCCAGGAGGTGGAGGTTGCAGTGAGCTGAGATTGCACCACTGCACTCCAGCCTGGGTGACAGAGAGAGACTCCTCCTCAATAAAAGAAAAAGAAAAAGAGAAGAGACTTTATTTCTTCTAAAGAGTTCCACCCTGCAAGGTGGCCAAGGAGCAAGGTGGGAAGTATACCTCCGGCCAAGACCAGAGACAGAATCTTTGAAGGAGGAAGGGTTGGGCCTGACCAGGCTGGCTAATCATACATATTCAACAGGTTACAGGAGGAGCTATGAATATTCATGAAGGTGTCCTGACGCATGCGTACTGAATAATCATGCATGTCACAGGTGACCCATGTTCACTTTGGGATGTAGACTCCACATTTAAATGTGTTACAATCAGGTCCGAAAGATCCTTTCAGGACAGGAAGACCTGAAAGTGCACACTCTGTAAACCCACCAGAGCCAGCCCATGGTGGGTGGGCTTCTTATCAGGAGAAAGGTACGGACACCAGTGTCTTGTCCAGTCAAAGCTGGAGTTATGCCTAGTGGAACAGGAGGTCATTAGTCAGCATCTGGCAGCTGGATGAGTTGCGAGTGTTTGAATCTTGCTCATCTTGAGGCCAGGGCTTGTTTAGCTACTGGAGAAGTTTGAAAAACCTTGTGGCTGGTAGAACTTCGTTTTTTGTTTGTTTGTTTTGTTTTTTAATTTTTTTTTTGAGATGGAGGCTTGCTCTGTTGCCTAGACTGGAGTGCAATGGCATGGTCTCGGCTCATTGCAACCTCTGCCTCCCGGGTTCAAGCGATTCTCCTGTCTCAGCCTCCCGAGCAGCTGGGACTACAGGTGCCCGCCACCACGCCAGGTTAACTTTTTTTGTATTTTTAGTAGAGACGGCTTCTCACTGTGTTAGCCAGGATAGTCTCAATCTCCTGACCTCATGATCCGCCTGCCTCGGCCTCCCAAAATGCTGGAATTACAGGCGTGAGCCCCTGCGCCCGGCCCCCTCGTTTATTTTTTAAGTGTAGGGGTGCAGCATTCAACCCTTGCCTGGCATGACCATAGGTCCTGTTTCTAATTTGGTATCTTTTTGTCACAGAGTCTGTTCTGTCTTATGATGTCTATTTTAGCATTAATGCTGGCCAGTTGTTGTTAGTACTGTTTATTTGACTGAGACATACTATTTTATTTTATTTTATTTTATTTTATTTTATTTTATTTTATTTTATTTTATTTTTTGAGACAGTCTCACTCTGTCACCCAGGCTGGAGTGCAGTGGCGCAATCTCGGCTCACTGCGATCTCCGCCTCCCAGGTTCAAGCAATTCTCCTGCCTCAGCCTCCCGAGTAGCTGGGACTATAAGTTTGTGCCACCACGCGCAGCTAATTTTCGAATTTTTAGTATAGACGGGGTTCCACCATATTGGCCAGGCTGGTCTCGAATTCCTGACCTCATGATCAGCCCACCTTGGCCTCCCAAAGTGCTGGGATTACACGTGTGAGCCACCGTGCCCAGCCTGACTGAGACATATTAATTGGTACTTAAAAGCACTTACTATGTGCTTTAAACCATAAAAGGGAGGGAATCTAATGAGCCGTGTCTGACCTGTCCTGTCATGACCAGGAACTCATAAGATTTCTCTGGAGTCCCCTTGGCCACAGGAGGTCACTCAGTTGGCAGAGCGCTTAGGATTTAATTTTTAGTTTACATGCCCCACAGATGTGGGGTTAGACAAAGAAAGAAAAACAGAGACTGGGCTTCGTAGCAAGGATTTGCAAGCCCAGACCCATTCTGCTCTAGGAGACACTGGCAATGTCTAGAGACATTCTTGGTTGTCACACTGGGCAGGGGGTGCTTCTGGCAGGTAGTAGGTGGAGGCCAGGGATGCTGCTGACACCCTACAGAGCACAGGGCAGGCCCCACCACAGGGAGGGACGGATCCAGCCTCAGGTGTCAGTAGTGGTGAGGCTGAGAAGCCTGTGATATGGTTTGGCTCCATGTCCCCACCCAAATCTCACCTCAAATTGTTATCCCCAAGTGTCGAGGGAGGGACCTGGGGGGAGGTGATTGGATCATGGGGGCAGTTTCTCCCATGCTGTTCTCATGATAATGAGTGAGTTGTCACAAGAGCTGATGGTTTAAGAGTGTGTGGCTTGGCCGGGCAAGGTGGCTCATGCCTGTGGTCCCAGCACTTTGGGAGGCCGAGGCAGGCGGATCACCTGAGGTCGGGAGTTCAAGACCAGCCTGACCAACATGGAGAAACCCCCATCTCTACTAAAAATACAAAATTAGCGGGGCGTGGTGGCACATGCCTGTAATCCCAGCTATTCAGGAGGCTGAGGCAGGAGAATCGCTTGAACCTGGGAGGCGGGAGTTGCAGTGAGCTGAGATGGTGCCATTGCACTCCAGCCTGGGCAACAAGAGTGAAACACCGTCTAAAAAAAAAAAAGAAGTGTGTGGCTTCTTTCACCCTCTCTCTCTCTCCTGCTGCCTTGTGAAGGAGGTACCTGCTTCCCCTTTGCCTTCCACCATGAGTGTAAGTTTCCTGAGGCCTCCCAGCCATGCAGAACAGTGAGTCAATTAAACCTCTTTTCTTTATAAATTACCCAGTCTCGGGTATTCTTTATAGCAGTGTGAGAACAGACTAATACACCCTGCTCTGGGGCTGACAATCAAATCCTGGCTCTGCCTCTTCCTAGATTTGGAACATTGGGCACTTTACCTAACCTCTTTGTGCCTCAGTCTCTTGGTTTGTAAAAAGGAATAGGAATAGTACCATCCCCATGGAGTTTATTTGAGGATCAAAATGAATGGATACATATAGAGTGCTAGAACAGGCCTAGCATGTAGTAAGTGCTTGTAAGTACCAGTTAATCTGTCTCAGTCAAATAAACAGCGTCTCCTTAGAGACAGACTCTGCTCTAGGTGAGGAGAAGATGCGTAACAGTTCAGCAAACAGAGGGAGCCCCTGTGCTCCTGGAGCCTGAGAGATACTGTGGATCCCACTCAAGCCAACTAGTATGGGGCTTGTCATCCTGCCCTGAAAGCAGTTCTCTTCCAGGCTTTTTGTCTTGGTGAACTGCTTCGTCAGCCAGCTAGGTACCCTGGCCCGAAGCCCACCACACCCTCCCTTCCCTGCTCCCGGCCAGTCTGTCCTCAGCTCTGTGAGAACTCCGTATCCTCACCTCTCCCATCCACCCCTCCCATTGTGATTGCCTTGGTGCAAGGTCTCCATCATCTCTTCCCTAGACGGGTTCAACAGCTGGTCTCCTAATCACAACCCCACTACTTCCCCCAATCCATGTTCTAGAAGGAACTTTTTTAACTGCAAATTCTCATTATCTATGAGAAAAACCAACTCTATGCTCATCTGCAGGGCCCAGGTGGCTCTACAATATCCACCCTTCTGCCTGTCCTGCCCCGGCCCTGGCCGCACCTGCCTGCATTTAGGGTGGAAGGACCCAAGGCCTTAGACTGTCCTCGGGGAACTGAGTGTCCAAGTTAGCGATTGCTCACAAACAACCCTACAACTCAGCAGCTCTAAACAGCTGTTCTTTTCTCGTGAGTCTACGGCTCAGCCGGGTGGTTCTTCCATTTATGGCTGGGTTCTCTCATCAGTCTATGGTCAGCTGCAGGTTGAGCAGTGGCTTTGCCTAACTTGTCTGGTCTCTTTCATGCCTCTGGAGCCTAGACTGGGACAACTGGGCTGATTTGGCCCTGCTCCATGGGGTCTCTCATTCCCCAGCTATGTGACTTTGGACAACCCCCATAACCCCTCTGAGCCTCAGAGTGAATAGTGATGTCCATCTCATGGTTAGCCAGGCTTGTTCCATGGAGGTGGCAGGGTTCTGGCAGGCTTGGAACAGACACATGATCACTTCTTCAATACTCTGTTGGCTAAAACAAGTCATGTGGCCTACGCAGGGCAGTGTGGCAAACGGATTGTACCTCTCAATGGGACGACAGCAAAGTTTCATTGCAAAGGGTGCAGGGAAGGGTGAAGAAATGGACATTTCTGCCAAACACCCCACTGAAGGATCCGAGAAGGGCTGTCACTTTCTCTCCTGTCTGATTCTTTCCAAAGCTACTGTTAAAAATTATAGAGGCAAATACAGTGAGTCAATTCGTAAAACAAAAGATCATCATCGTTTCTGAGAAGAAGTTTTTGCAGTCATGACTGAGTCACTGCTGCCTGTGCAAGGGGACAGGAGGGAACAGCTTACAGCCCCCCAGAGCCAAGCATGTGGCTCTGTTTTAAGCTCACACCATGCACAGCTGTCTGTGCCACTGCTCCTTTTTATTGAGCCAGTGGGTTGGAAAGGGAGCTTGGTGCCAATGTGACTAATAATTCTAAATTCTCTACGTGACAGTCATGGAGAATAAAGAGCAAGGCATCACTGTCAAAGTTTTGAAGAGCATTGCTTTGGGTATTGCTGTTGACTTTCGTGCCTCTACCGTCTGAGGTCTGGCCTCGTACCAGGCAGGGCTGGGCTCTGTGTGGACAGTATTTACTCCTACACAACCTCCTGAGATGGGCATGAGGCTCAGAGAAGTCATGAGACTTGTCCAAAGCCACACAGCTGAAATGCAGACAGCCTGGAATGGAACTCTTGTCTGACCCCAAAGACAAGTTCTTTTTTTTTTTTTTCTGGGACAGAGTTTCGCTCTGTTGCCCAGGCTGGAGTGCAATGGCACAATCTCGGCTCACTGCAGCCTCTGCCTCCTGGGTTCAAGCAATTCTCCTGCCTCAGCCTCCCAAGTAGCTGGGAATACAGGTGTGCGCCACCACGCCTGGCTAATTTTTAGTAGGGACGGGGTTTCACTATGTTGGCCAGGATGGTCTTGATCTCCTGACCTTGTGATCCACCTGCCTTGGTCTCCCAAAGTGCTGGGATTACAGGCATGAGCCACTGTGCCTGGCCCAAAGACAGGTTCTTTAACCTCCAATGGAATGCAATTTTGTCTCACACTGGGCACTGGACAGAGATCCATCTATTTGCTTGCAATACATTGTCAAGTCAGTGGAAGGGTTAATAGTATTGGGCATCTGTAATGTGACAGGTCCTCTTTGAGGCCAGGGAGAGACTAAGCTCTCAGAACAGGACATGCTTTCAAGAGGCCAACATTCTAGGTGGGGAGAGAAAATAAATGGTTGGATGAAGCAGTTAACACAGACATTGATCCTGGTGTAAGGAGAGTGACACTAGGTCTGTGACGGGTGAGCACTACCCGGGCGGTCCAGCTGGTGCAACCTGGGAAGGCTTCTTGGAGGCGGTGATGGGGGGCACTGAAGCTGAGGACTGCAGGGCCAGGACCGGGTTTGCCTTCCTGGCTCCTTGACGACATGGCTCAGCGCCCTCTGCTTCCCTCCCACTGTTTCCTCTTGGTCTCCTTTGCTCTCAGTCTCACCCTATCCCTGCTTTCTGTCATCTGAAATGGCGCTGCCACTCATGCAGAAGCACAAGACCTTGGGGACCGTCTCTCCCTCATCCCTGGGATTTTTTTTTTTTTTTTTTTTTTTTTTTTTGAGACAGGGTCTCACTGTCGCACATGCTGGAGTGCAGTGCACTGGTGCAACCTCGACTCACTGGAACCTCTGCCTCCTGGGCTCAAGCGATTCTCCTTTCTCAGCCTCCCAAGTAGTTGGGACTACAGGCATGCGCCACCATACTCAGCTAATTTTTGTATTTTTAGTAAAGACGAGGTTTCACCATGTTGCTCAGGCTGGTCTGGAACTCCTGAGCTCAGGCGATCCACCTGCCTCAGCCTCCAAAAGTGCTGGGATCACAGTCATGAGCCACCGCGCCCCGCCCCCTCATCCCTGGAATCTAATCCATTGAGTCCACCTGGATCCCTGACTCCCTTCACTTCTCCCTAAACTCTGCCTCTTTCTCTGTCCAAACTACCTTCATCTCTCACCTGGGCCTCCACACCTGACTCCTCTCCCAGGCTCTGCCCATGCTCTCCTGGGGCCCTCTTTGAGGCATGAACGGAATCATGTGACCCTCCTGCTTAACACCCTCCCGTGATTTCCCTCTAACTTAGGATAAAACCTGCGCAGCCTCCATCCCTCCCCGCTGCTAGCTCCCCGAGCTCACCCTACCCCACTATTCTCAAGATGTATCTGTCTGTCCCTCAGACACGCCGAGCTGCCCTCTCCCTTGGCCTCTGCACCTGCTGTGCCCTCTTCCCAGCATGCTCTTCCCCCAGATGGTGCCTTTCAACGCTGCTCCTCAGAGAGGCCTTCCCTCGTCCCCAAGCCAATGCTTCCCCGCCTCGCTCTCCCTGACACCTATTTGAGTTTCTTCTTGGCTCCATTTCCCACTGAGGTGTGTTGTTGGCATCCTCACCCACCCCCTCGCTCTCTATTAAACTAATAGCTCCATGAGAGCAGGCCCTGCCAGTGCTGTGCCCAGATGCACCCCTGCCAGTTGTGGCCATTCTATGATTATTTGTTGAAAGAAAAAGCAGGACCTCAATTTTCTCATCTGTGGAATGAGGAGTGTGCCCTGTAAGTAGTAAAATGTCATCTCAATGTTAGTCAATACAATTAAATAACCTGCCTTATGTGAGACTGTTCCATACTCAAAGAAGGACAGGTGGCACTGTCGCCCAGTGGTTAAGATTCCAAGCACCTGAGCTCACAGACCTGGCTGAGTCTCCACTTCATCTATCACAAGAGGTGTGACCTTGGTCCGGCCATTTAACCTCTCTAAGCCTCAGATTAAAAAGTAGAGATGGGGCCGGGCGTGGTGGCTCACGCCTGTAATCCCAGTACTTTGGGAGGCCCAGGCAGGTGGATCACGAGGTCAGGAGATCGAGACCATCCTGGCTAACACGGTGAAACCCTGTCTCTACTAAAAATACAAAAAATTAGCCGGGCATGGTGGCTCATGCCTGTAATCCCAGCAATTTGGGAGGCTGAGGCAAAAGGATTGCTTGAGTCCAGGAGTTCGAGACTAGCCTGGGCAACACAGTGAGACCCTATCTGTACGAAAAAAAAAATTAAAAAAATGGCCAGGCGCGGTGGCTCATGCCTGTCATCCCAGCACTTTGGGAGGCCGAGGCAAGTGGATTACCTGAGGTTAGGAGTTCAAGACCCGCCTGCCCAATATGGTGAAACCCCATCTCTACTAAAAATACAAAAAATTAGCTGGGCATGGTGGCAGGCACCTGTAATTCCAGCTACTCAGGAGGCTGAGCCAGGAGAATCACTTGAACCCGGGAGGCAGAGGTTGCAGTAAGCCGAGATCGTGCCATTGCACTGCAGCCTGGGCGACAAGAGCAAAACTCCGTCTCAAAAATAAATAAATAAATAAAAATAAAAAATAAAAAAAATGACCAGGTATGGTGGCACATGCCTGTAATCCCAGCTACTTGGGAGGCTGAGGTGGAAGGATCACTTGAGCTCAGGAGGTCAAAGCTGCAGTGAGCTGTGTTTGCGACACTGCACTCAGCTTGGGCTACAGGGCAAGAACCAGTGTCAAAAACAAAGTAGAGACAGTAACAGTTGCTTCCAGAGTTGTTCTGGGAATTGAATGAGCAAATGTATGTAAAGCACTTGGCATAGACCTTGGCACATGGTAAATTCTTAAGATGCTGTAATTAGTATTATTTCATTATTGATGATGATGATGATTTGGGTCTACAGAGGCGGCAAAGCTGAGGACGTCTCCATGAGGTGGTGGCATTTGATCTTAACCTTGGACAACTGGATGGATCAGAGGCTATTTCATTATCAGAACAATGGGCAGTAATGCTGCTGTCAGTTGTCTGTATCCACCACAGGCCAGAAGCAGGGAGGTCGTATCACCATCTTACAGACAAATAAATGGAGACTTGGAGTGTTTAAGTAATTCGCCCAGTGGCAGAACAGGGACCATTCCTGGGCCCATGCAGTTCCCACGTGTGAACATTTTCCATTTGGTGATTTGCCTTCCTCCAGACTGGAAGCTGCCAGAGGCAAGGCTGGCCGGCTCCGTTGTTTGCAGGACTGGCGTCCACATGTCCTCAGTGGCTGTGTGCTGAGCTGAAGAACTGGGCCCCCCCTGGAGCTTCATCAGCAGCCACATCGCTCCGAGGCTCTGTTTCTCCATCTGTCAAATGGTCATGATGATATCTACCCCCCAGAGTGGCTGTGAGAAGAAAGTCCGCTCATGATGCTGGAGATGGTTAGTACGGTGTGTGTGTGTGTGTGTGTGTGTGTGTGTGTGTGTGTGTCTGTGTGTGTGTGTGTGTGAGAGAGAGAGAGAGAGAGAGAGAGAACTGGAAGAGAGAGATACTGGGGCAAGGCTGGACTGTGGAGGGCCAGGTGCCATGAGCCTCCAGCACTTTGCACTTGAGCCTGTTGGCAATGAGGAGACCCCACAGTTTTTAGAATTGAGGTATAACTTACACACTGTAAAGTGCGTAACCTGCCCCACTCTTAAATTGACATGTCCATGACTTTTCACATATGTGCTCACCCATCTAATCGTCATCGGCCCACGATGTAGAATATTTCCAGCACCTAGAAAGATTGCTCCTCCTCTTTCCCCTTCAACCACCCTCCCCACCAAAGGCAGCTGCTCTTCTGACCGTTGTCACCATCGATTGCTTTGGCTTGTTTTGTACTTTCTGCAAATCGAGTCATGCCACCTGCTCTCTTCTGGAGTGCCTTTTTTTTTTTTTTTTTTGAGACAGAGTTTTGCTCTTTTTTGCCCAGGCTGGAGTGAAGTGGTGCAATCTTGGCTCATTGCAACCTCCGCCTCCCAGGCTCAAGCGATTCTCCTGCCTCAGCCTCCTGAGTAGCTGGGATTACAGGTGCCCGCCACCATGCCTGGCTAATTTTTTGAATTTTTAGTAGAGACGGGGTTTCGCCATCTTGGCCAGGCTGGTCGCAAACTCCTGACCTCAGGTGATCCACCTGCCTCAGCCTCCCAAAGTGCTGGGATTACAGGCGTGAGCCAGCACACCAGCCTGAGCTGCCTTCTTTTGCTTGTCGTGACATCTGGGAGATCCATCCAGTTTTTTGCGTGTAGCCGTTGACCATTCTTTTGTCTTTCTGCATAATGTTCCATTATATAGATGTATCACACTTTATTTTTCCATCGATAGGCATTGAGTTTCCTTTCTTGGCTATTATAAATAAAACTGCTATGAACATACTTGCGTCCGTCTTTCTGTGGACAAATGTGCTCACTTCTCTTGTGGAAAAAACACCCGAGTGGAATTGCTGGGTCATGGGCTAGGCATATGTTCAACTTCCGTAGATAATTTCAAACGCTTTTCCAAAGCGGTTGCACTGCTTTTATGCTCACGCCAGCAGTGTGTGAGATTCCCAGGGGGTGACACAGCCAGTCTCTAGCAGCTCCTGGGAGTGGATTTGGGGATTAGAAATGGAGAGAGACAGTGGTGGTCTGCATGGGGGACTGGCACATGGGGACCGCCCCAAGGGTGGCTCCATCCGCTTTGCTGAAAGCCTCCTGGGACTATATTTACAGCAACCTGAAACCCGTGGATGCTTCTTCCACCACAGTCAGAGCCCCACCTGCCCCAAGGTGACAAACGCCCAGTCACACCCCTGGGAAATTCTGCTTCCAGAGGTCTAGGGTGCGGATGTAGCATCAGATACCGAAGAAGCAATGCATGTGGTTTTGTGCACAACTGCAGGGCTCTGACGCTGGTTAAACCCGCGGGCCACCAGCCCCACTCCATCCTCTCTCTGTTCTGAGGCCAGTTAAACCCTTAAACCCGCGGGCCACCAACCCGGCTCCATCCTCTCTCTGTGCCAATGGAGAACTGGGAACTTGCACAGCCTCTCCCTCCCCAGTCCAGGAGTGCGGTGGCTGGGCTTGGGCTGCCTGATGACCCTTGGTCTGCCCGCCTCAGTCTCCCCCGGCTCCACACTCCCAGCTTCCCTCGGCACCACCTGCTCGCAGGCCCCTGTCCATCACTGCTCCCGTTTTTCACACAAGGAGGCTGAGGCTTGGAGGCGGAGCATGTCCCACTACCCTGCTGGTCCAGGGCAGAGCTGGACCACAGCTTCTAAGCTGGAGGCCTTCTGCTGCCCTGTGTGGGGCTTGTCCCTGTGCCCCCTGCTTTGATGGGAGCGTGAGTTCTGCCCTGTACACTCTCTGCCTTCTCTGCTCCTGGTGATGTGGGAACCCCTGGGGTCACGGCGTGGCTTCAGCATCTCAGACTGACCACAGTCCAGGCTGTGGCCACCAATTGACTTGAGTGAGACCCAAAGGGACTGGAGAAGGGCTCCAAAGCTAACTGGGGTTGGGAAGACTGTTGACCCAGGTGGGAGGGCGGGAGGGGCTTCCCTGGCGCTGGGACTGCCCCACCCCTCTGTCCACCTTCTGCGTCTGGGACAGGGGCCAGCGGAGCAGCTTCTCAGGCGGCTCCATCAGCTCTTTCCTCGGCAGGGAACCACACTGCAGCGATTGTTAATCCCCACTCATGTGAAGGAGAGAAATTAAAACCACCGTCGGGCTGCGCAAGCGGCTGGAGCCAAGAACACAGCAGCGTAGGGCATTTCCAGATGGCTGTGAGGGGAGAGGGGACAGCAGCACAGACAGTGGACCTGGAAGGGGCCTTCTGAGCATCTCATCCAGGGATGACGTCACAGCAGAAGGACGCTGAGATCCAAGGAAAGGAGTCTCAAGGGCTCTAGGTGGGACCGGACACAACGAGACTGGGATGTTCCCCAAGACCTTGGAGCTCCAACACTCTCCAATTTTCCATCCCTGGTGCCCAGACACCAAGCCCAGGTGACATCTGCTGTCTCAGAAATGCAGAGTGAGGGGACCATGCCCTTAGCGGACCTGCTGAGGCTGCTTCCAACCGCAGGCTAGCTCATTATCATCAGTGTCCTGTGGTGCATCCTCCCAGCCACAGTGTCCCCATTAACCATCCTCCCATCCACACACTGTCCCCGTGGCCCATCCTCCCATCCACACACTGTCCCTGTGGCCCATCCTCCCATCCACACACTGTCCCCGTGGCCCATCCTCCCATCCACACACTGTCCCTGTGGCCCATCCTCCCATCCACACACTGTCCCTGTGGCCCATCCTCCCATTCACACACTGTCCCCGTGGCTCATCCTCCTCTCCCACCCTATGTCATGTGCAGAGATAAAATGCAGATAGACAACTACAAGATCTATGTTGGGGACATGAGTATCTCTTTTAAGGGGGTTGTTGGGCTGGTGACAGAACTTATCTCACCGAATTATCACTTCCTTTTTGGAATTTAGGGGATTCCAGCCGGGCCAGATCCCAGATCAGAGTCCAGAGCCTGCTCTGGCTCATTTCCTTGCATTGTGGGGCCTCAGGGGAGAAATCTACTGCAGCTGCTTGGTCCACGTGCAGAAGCAGCCTCGAAGCCTGAAACATTCTTCTCTGCTGGGTTTTCTTCCCTTTGAGTTGTCAACATTACAGTCTTGCAGTTATAAGCTGCAGCCTGGTAGGCCAGGCGCGGTGGCTCAGGCCTGTAATCCCAGCACTTTGGGAGGCCGAGGCGGGCGGATCACGAGGTCAAGAGATCGAGACCATCCTGGCTAACACGGTGAAACCCCATCTCTACTAAAAATACAAAAAATTAGCTGGGCGAGGTGGCGGGCGCCTGTAGTCCCAGCTACTCAGGAGGCTGAGGCAGGAGAATGGCGTGAACCCTGGGGGGGTGGAGCCTGCAGTGAGCCGAGATCGCGCCACTGCACTCCAACCTGGGCGACAGCAAGACTCTGTCTCAAAAATAAAATAAAATAAAATAAAATAAGCTGCAGCCTGCATGGCTCTGGAATGGGCAGGGCCTGCTTGGTCTTCTGGCTCCTCCCTCCCAGGTGGAACCCCCTCCCCTCCCCGCCCCAGCACAGCCTGCATGCTCCCCGGGGTGAGATGGGGAGAGAATAGTTTTCTCGCAAGGTTATTACGAGTAGAGACTGAGTCCCGCAGCGTGTGGGGCTTACACTCCTGTTGGGTGCCCCTGGCTCATCTGAAGTGCTCCAGAAATGTGAGCGGTCAGTCTTGGGAGCCTCCTGTGTTTTCTTTCTCTTTGGCTTTGCCAATCCAATTTGCCAAGGCAATGAAATTTTCTACCTCATCCTCTCAATTCCGATCCCTCCAAACTCTCTGCTTCTCCAAGCCCTCCCCATCCCAGGCCCTGACAGGCCTACAGCACTCTTCAGGGAGGCAGAGGGTACTCCCTGCACGCTCCACCTTCTGGAAGCTCTCCCTGCGGCACGTCGAGCCTGCAACAATGTGTGGACGGGCACCCGCCACAGTGATGTAAATACTTCTCTTTAGTGAATTCATTCATTCACTCACTCACTCATTCATTCCCTTCCACCTCCCTACTCTGGTACCACCCCCACCAATAGACGACCATGCTCAAGTGTTTGTCTTTCTGTTCCTGGGAAATGGGTATTACCATTTGCATGCCCCTGTTTTTAATTTACGTTCGTGATGTCATGTTATCTATCTCATTCATTTTCTTGCTTTTTCACCAATCCTGATGTTTCTTTGCCACCCGTGTTCCTATGTGTATATCTCATTTGACTTTTTCTAGCTGCCAAACCACCCTGCAAGGTGTGTGTCCACCAAGACCCACTCTCCCAGCGCTGGGCACCCACTTCGCGCTGCAGTGAGCATCTGGGACCTGCGTGAGAATGTCTGGGGGGAGATGTTATTACAGGGGAACTGCTGCATCTCAGTCCTGCACTTCCTTCATCTTTTTTTTTTTGAGACAGAGTCTCTTTCTGTCGCCCAGGCTGGAGTGCAGTGGCGCAATCTCGGCTCACTGCAAGCTCCGCCTCCCGGGTTCACGCCATTCTCCTGCCTCAGCCTCTCCGAGTAGCTGGGACTACAGGCGCCCGCCACCACGCCCAGCTAATTTTTTGTATTTTTTTAGTAGAGACGGGGTTTCACCGTGGTCTCGATCTTCTGACCTCGTGATCCGCCCGCCTCGGCCTCCCAAAGTGCTGGGATTACAAGCGTGAGCCACCGTGCCCGGCCTTCCTTCATCTTACTAACACACCTGGAGACCTTTCCCAAGGGCCACCCAGCCCACCCTCCCAGCAGAGTGAGGGAGGTCTCCTGTATTACATCGTCTAACTGTGACATCACCGAGCTTTCAGACTTCTGCCAGCCTGAATGTGTAAAGTGAACCTTCATTGTGATTTTAATTTGATTTCTCACATTACCAGTGCTTTTGAGTGTCTTTTCTTCTGCTTGTTAACGTCTTGGATTTCCTCTTCTGTAAATTCATACCCTTTGCTCTGTTTTCTTTTCATTTTTTTGAGATGGAGTCTCGCTCTGTCATCCAGGCTGGAGTTCAGCAGCACAATCTCGGCTCACTGCAACCTCCGCCTCCCAGGTTCGAGCGATTTTCCTGCCTCAGCCTCCCAAGTAGCTAGGACAACAGGCACAAGCCACCATGCCCGGCCAATTTTTGTGTTTTTAGTAGAGACGGTATTTCACCGTGTTGGCCAGGCTGGTCTCAAACTCCTGACCTCAGGCCATCCACCCGCTTTGGCCTCCCAAAGTGCTGGGATTACAGGCATGAGCCGCCACGTCCAGCCCCTTTGCTCTGTTTTCTATAGAACCGCTGTCTTTTCTTATTAAGCTATACCTTTTTGAAATGGATTTAATTGTTCTTTTGACTTTGCCATTTTAAAAATATTTTAAGCCAGGCATGGTGGCTCATGCCTTTTATTCCAACATTTTGGAGGTGGAGGCAGTAGGACTGCTTGAGCCCGGGAGTTCGAGACCAGCCTGGGCAACATAAGGAGACCCCCCCGTCTTTACAAATAATTAAAAAAATTAGACAGGAATGGTGCCACGCACCTGTAGTCCCAGCTGGGAGCCTGAGGCAGGAGGATCACCTGAGCCTAGGAGGCGGAGGTTGCAGTGAGATGTGATCGTGCCACTGCAGTCTAGTCTGGGTCACAGAGACCCCATCTCAAAATAAATAAATAAAAATATTTTGTCATATATTCATTGTTTCTAATCCCAAAATCATTTTATAGGCTGTTACAGCTCATAGGGCCTGTGGCACAGTGCTAGAGATATCACTAATAAAATGTATTTGACAGTTGATGTGTTTTGGACATTTATTAGTCAGATGCTCTTCTACAGACTTACATAGAAAGTCAATCCTCACATCTCCATAAGGTAGATATCATTGCCGTGACTATTTCTATCACCCTTTCTCCTTCTATACTGTGACTTCCACTGCCTCTGTTACTGTCATCCCTCCTGACTTTCCGACATGGTCCTGAGGCATGGAGTGGCCAGTTCCTAGGCAAGGCCACTGAGCTTGGCAGAATAATGTCCCCTGCCCCCGCCTAGGATGTCTACACTCTAATCCCTGAAGCCTGTGAGTGTGTCACCTGACATGGCAAAGGGACTTTGCAGACGTGATTAAGGATTTTGAGATGAGGAGAATACTCTGGATTAGCCAGGTGGGCCGAATATAATTGCAAGCGTCCTTATAAGGAAAGAAAGGAGGCAGAACCGTCAGAGTCAGAGAAGGAGATGTGACTGGAGGGAGAGAGATTAGGAGATGCTGGGCCACTGGCATTGAAGACAGAGGAAGGGGCCATAAGCCAACGAATGGGGGCGTCTCTGGAAAGGAGTCCTCCCCTAAAGCGTCCGGAAAAAACCAACGCTGCAGACACCTTGATTTTAGGACTTGTGACCTCCTGAACGGTAAGAGAATTAATCTGTGTTGTTCTAAGCCCCCAGGTTTGCGGTCATTTGTTGCAGTGGCCACAGGAGATGAGTTAGACCACACAACCAGGGATGTGGCGGAGCTGGCGTGCAGCCCGGGGATGGCCCCAGCACAGCTCCTGCCTGCCATAGTGGGGAAGTGGCCCTGACCGGGCAGGAAGCTTTTCCAGGTCTTGCTCAGTAGCACGTCTCTGAGCCTTGGCTGCAGGCCTGGGAGTTTCGTCTCTGTCTCCCCAGCATCTTACTGAGCAACCTGGTAAACATTCACAGGAGCAAGGTTCAATAACCTTTGCAATTCGCAAAGCAGCAAATTGCATGGTTAAGGCCTCGGCTCTCAGGTGTGGCTGGGCACGTGAGCACAAGGAGTTTTTAAAAATCCACATGCCCCGGGCCCCAGCCCTCCAGGTGTGAAGCAGGTGTCTGAAACAGGATAAAGTGGGTTCTGATGTGCGGTGTGGCTGAGAGCGGCTCACTCAGGGCGGCCACTATCTCTCGGCCTTCACTGAAGTTTTTGCCATGGAGATCACAGCTGTGATCGGCTCCATGGGAAAAGCATTTTACCAAAAATAATTCTGAGGCCACTTTTTAGCCAAAATACATCTATTCCACACACTGATGGTCTCTGCCAGGGCATGTATGGGCTCGCCCATTCATTCATTTTTGTGCCTATTGTGTACCAGCCATGCAGACATCTGGCCATGGGCTGGCTGTGCAAAGCCTGTGCCCCTGGAAGTTACAGTCCAGAGGGGAGACAATCTAGGAATCACAAGAGCAATGCCAGTTACAAGCTGTGCCGAGGAGACGCAGAAGCATGTGCGGTCCTATGCGGAAGTGAAACAGGGAGACCTAATTTCGATTTGGGGCTCAGGGACAGTTTCTGGGAGTGGTGGGCATTCAGGTTGTACAGTGGCTATGACTGTGCTGGGCCCACAGTAGGACCTCAGGGGCCATTTGTGAACCAATACAGGCAATGACCAGATGAGGCTGGAAGCGGCTCAGCCCTCAGGGCTTTGCAGCCAGAGGCCCTGGGAGTGAACCTTTTGAATCTCATCTCAGCCTCTTACTGTGTCCCTTGCAGTTTCTTTACCTTCCAGCCTCAGGTTTCTCACCAACAAAATAGAGATACTCACAGAACCTACCTCCCAGGGTTGCTGTAAGGATTTAAAAAAAAAAAAAAAGCCATGTGTAGAATGTGAGTGCAAATTTGGAGAGATGAGGACAGACTGGTGACAAGGTCGAGGGACAGCGAGTTGGACAGAAGGGACCTTGTGTGCAGAGGCCTGGGTATGGGTGTGGGGGACCCTTGGGACTTAGTGGAAAGTCTACGCCCCTGAAACCCAGCCTCACCTGCACTGGCTTCCTCTAAGAGTCTCCTGGTGGCCGTAGGGACAAAGAGAAGGAAGCAGGCAGATTCCAGAGGCATTTAGAAGGGCAGTTACAAGATTCTGGGAGCTGCGTCGGGGGAGGAGGCGGACTCGTCAGGGATGACTCTAGTGTGAGTAATCAGGTGGGCGGTGCCCCATTTACTGAGGTGGGAAGACCAGGAGGGAAGCAGAGACGGGCAAAACACGGCAAGGTTCAGTTTGCGGCACTTTTGGAGACAAGCGCATAGAAATAAATGAAATGACATTTGGGGCGGGGGAAGCCCTGGAATTTGCAGGATTTGTGGCTTAGGGCCTTCAGCTCCTATAAATGTGCGTACAGGGGGCGGGGGTGGGAGGGAAGGACGGGATCCCTACCCAAAGGGTTCCCATTTATGCAAAAAGGGCTATAATTGTGTTCAGGAGAGGAGCACCTAACTAAGACTTTTTAGGGACGTCACCAGAAAAAACACTTGGGAGGAAATTAGGGATATTTGCGTGTTTGGAACACAGCCTATCCCTTTGGAACCCGGTGCTGAGGACAAGGGGACTGAAGAAAGGATCAGTGGAACTGTCTGGCTGGGAAGGGGAATTGACTCCACAGGAGAGGAGGCCCTGTGGTTGGTGCTTTTTGTGAAAACCACTACGCCTGCAGGTGGGCTCAGTCGAGGCGCAGCCCCCCTGCCCTGCCTCCGCCCCCCACCCGGCAGAGGGGCGGATTTTCTTCTCTTGCTCCTCTTGGCCGCTTCATGGCAGCCCTGAGCAGTGCCATGCAGCCAGGAAGAGGCCTTTGCAGCTGCCGCTGCCACCTGTCCCTGCATATCTCGCCAAAGAGCTCCTTTCCCAGAGGGGGAACCATCGGCTCAGAGGCTGGAGGGGAGGCCCACCCAGCCACCAGGAGGCCACCAGGCATGAGGCTGGCATTCCCACTGCCCCCAGCCCACCAGGACAAGGGAGCACGAAATCTTCAGAAAGTCACCTCCCCCTCGCCTCCCCCTCTCGCCTCCCCACCCCTGCCCTGCCTCCTCTCTTGGTCCTCCCACCTTCTCCCTTGCTGCAGTCCTTTCCTTCCCGTGCCCCCTGCTCCCTCTACTTGTTCTGCTCTCCTTCCCTTCTTCTGTCCCTTTCCAGGTCCTTCTCTTCCCTTCTGTGTCCCCTACCCCCTCTCTCTCCACTTCTACCTGGCCCGTGGCTCCCTCATCCATGCACTCTTAGTAAATACCTAGTGTGCCAACATGCCAGGTGCCCTGCAAGGTGCCAGGGACCAGGGGCAGTGACAGCAGGCACGGTGCCTGTCCCCACAGGGCTGACAGCCTAGGAGAAGAGACAGTAATCAAACAGCAACACCAAACGAGGGAGAACAGCAACCTGGGAGGATGCTCAGGAGAAGGTCACAGACCCAGGGAACACGCAACAGGGGTCCCGACCTGGCCTGGGCATCAGGGAGAAGTTCTCTCCAGGAGCTGCTTGTGTCAGGAGGGTACAAAGAGCTTGATAAGGTGAATGGGGCCCAGGAGGTGGGAAGGCTGGGGTGCCTGAGGCTCACAGGTGAGGCCTCTTCCTAAACCAACAGAAACGAGCTGGGCTTTGAAGGCGGTGGCAATTCCATCACAATGGCTTTTGGAGAGAGGGCTCAGGCGAGCTGGCTGTAGGGGAGCCCTCAGGTGGGAGCGAGTGGGAACAGACAGAGGTCTGGACCTGGGCCCTGCAGGTGGCAGGGCCACTGACGGTGAGGTCCGAGAGGCACACAGGAGTGCCATCTAAGGCAGGACTCACTCTCATGGCCGTACAAGGGCGGGGTGCCTCCTCTAGTGCTGGCCCAGGGTGAGGGGTAGGGCAGGGGTGGGGAGAGCCTGGGATGGGGGTGTAAACTGATGAGGAGGGGCAGTGAGGCAGAAGGCAGTGTCCTGGGGGTGTCTAGGCCTCTGGCCTGAGAAACTGCAGAGAGTAGGCAGGACTTCTGGGTGTGAGGTGCTGGTGACCTGAGGGGCTTTCAGGAGGCCCCATGGGGCAGGGGCAGTGACAGGGACCCTGAGGCCCTGGGTGTCTCCAGCCCTCTGCGTCTCCAGCCCTCTGCTGTCTCCTCCTTCCTCTGGTCAAGTTTGCTTCTGGAAGTCCAGGTTCAGAGGGACTTTGGCACTGAGACCATGAACCCTGGGGGCAGGACAGGGGCTTTCCGCCCAGGCCCTTGGTTGCTTCTCCCCACAAGCTAGGCCCCACCTGCTGGAATCTTCCCCAGGACCCTGCCAGTCGGCCTGCCCTAGCCAACCAGCCTCTGTGCTGGCAGGGATGGTCCAGGCAGGGCGAGCCTCAGCCCCAGCTGCTTCTGCCTTGTTCTCTGCATAACACACTCCACCTGGAACCTTAGAGGGCAGAGGCTGGGGCAGAGGGGAGAGATCAGGCTGCAGGGGTTGGGGTGTGTGTTTCAAGGGAAACTTTTCTCCTGAGACAGTGATACACACTCACTTCCACCCCCGCCCCATCCTCCCCACATCGCTGGTTGAGGATGACTCAGTTAATAGACTCTCTCTACCCAAAAGTTTAGCAAATACCTGCCCCTCTTCACCCAGGCCTACCGCCAGCCTCCAATGCCAACTTCACATGCCCCTTTCCCATGAGCCAGTCCATCTCTGCCCTGGGGGAGTCAATGACCAATTGTGAGGAAGACAGACACAAATGCAGGGGCCAATCACTATTCTTTTTTCTTTCTTTCTTTCTTTTTTTTTTTTTTTTTTTTGAGATGGAGTTTTGCTCTGTTGCCCAGGCTGGAGTGCAATGGCGCGATCTCGGCTCACTGCAATCTCCACCTCCCAGGTTCAAGCGATTCCCCTGCCTCAGTCTCCCGAGTAGCTGGGATTACAGGTGTCTGCCACCACACCTGGCTAATTTTTTGTATTTTAGTAGACGGGGTTTCACCATGTTGGCCAGGATGGTCTCAATCTCCTGACCTCATGATCTGCCCGCCTCAGCCTCCCAAAGTGCTGGGGTTACAGGCATGAGCCACTGCGCCCGGCCTCATCACTATTCTAATGTGGGACAGCAGGGGCTCTGGTGGAGGTGTCTGTCTGCTGTGGGCGCCCAGAGAGCACCCCTGACTCAGCCCAGAGCAGGGAGGGTCTCCTGCGGCAAACCTCTGAGCAGACTCAAAGCTGAAGTGAAGGAGAGGTATCCCAGGCAGATGAACAGATGCACTTACCATGCAAAGTGCCTGGATAGCTGAGCACAGGTCCCATACCTTTGCCAGCTCCTTTGCAGGTATTCCAGCATATTCCTGAATTATGGCTCATGGAAAGTGGGCTAAATGGAATACATCACTTCTGTGTCTGGGCCTGACCCCTCGGGTGAGATCCCTTCTACTCTCTTTCCCCTCATCTGTTGGTTGAATGTTGATATCTGAGATGACCTTGTTAAAGGTCCGTTGGGGTCCCTGAATGGCTGCCTGGAGCAGAGCTCTCCTCCCCATGCTGCTACAGATACTCCCTTTATGTGAACAGAAATGAGGTCTTAATTTCTATTGTGTTGAGCTGCTGAGATACGGGGTTATCTGTTACAGTCATAGGCATTATCTTAACCTGGACAGTGGGGAAAAATGGAGTGTCACCTACCGTACAGCTTCAGAGGGATGAGTGGGAAGGAGTGAGGAGGAGATGAAATAAGAACAACTATTTGAGATCAGACTGGGAAGGACCATGATTTTTAGACAGCAGATTTGGACTTCGTCCAGTGTTGGGCCCTTGAAAGGCTGTAAATTGGACAGTTATGTGATCAGGCCTGAAGTTGTGAACTATAACTCTGTGATTAAATAAATTAAAACACATCCATCTATCAAAATTCTCCTCAACCATTAAAAATAACAATGTAAAACAACTGTTTTTGACCTGAAAAGATGTCTACAATCCATTATGTGGAAAAAAAATGTAGCTTGAGAAATAGTATATATAACGTGAATATGCTTTTATTTCAAAAAGATCCACCATATCGGAGGTGGATTACATAACTGGCCCAGGTCTTCATCCTTTCCTGCATCTCTGCTCCTTTCCTTGTAATCTGCAGTGCCCTCCAGCTGTGGGTGAGGTGTACTTCCTTGTCTCTTGACTGGGGTGATGTGGTTTGGCTGTGTCCCCACCCAAATCTCATCTTGAATTGTAGCTCCCATAATCCCCACGTGTAGTGGAAGGGACCTAGTGGGAGGTAAGTGAACCATGGGAGAGGTTTTTTCCCATGCTGTTCTTGTGATAGTGAATAAGACTCCAGAGATCTGATGGTTTTAAAGAGGGCAGCTTCCCTGCACACGCCCTCTTGCCTGCTGCTGTGTAAGACATGTCTTTGCTCCTCTTTCACCTTCCACCATGATTGTGAGGCTTCCTCAGCCATGTGGAACTATAAGTCCATTAAACCTCTTTTTCTTTATAAATTGCCCAGTCTCAGGTATTTTTTCATAGTAGTATGAAAATGGACCAATACATGGGGTTAGCCACATTATTTACTTTATCCATAGGATGAGACAGAAGTGATGGGTGTACCAGTTCTGGGAGTGGTTCCAGTTGGTCTCTTTTGCTCATGAGAAGAAAATTCTTATGCTACCCACTGGTCTCAGGAGGTGGATGAGGGATACATGGTGCAGAATTAAGCCACCAGCCAAGACCAGCCCGAATCAGCCAACCCTAAGCCAATTTCCAAAGGATGAGTAAACCCAGCCAAGATCAGCAGAGGCATCCACTGAGCCCAGCCTACATCAGCCAAACTATGACAATCTGCAGCTCATAAAAACAAATGATTGTTTGAAGCCACTAAGTTCTAGGGTGGTTTGTTACATAGTTTTTTTTTTGTGGCAATTGATAATTGGTACAATATCTATATGTGAATGAGCATTAAAAAGTCTGGAAGAAGTTGAATTTTGAGTAATATAATTTCTTTTTGAGTATTATTTGAATTTATTTTAATGAGCCCATATAACTTTTATAATAATGAAAAATAAAGTAATATTTTGAAAATGTCTGGGAATGGCCTGGAGAACAGATTAGGTGGGGAGAGACTGCAGCTAGGCAGCCCATCAGGAGGTTGGTGCACTGGTTTTTGTTTGTTTGTGGGTTTTTTTTGTCTTTTTTTTTGAGACAGAGTCTCACTCTGTCACCTGGGTTGGAGTGCAGTAGGATTACAGGTGTGAGTCACTGCGCCCGGCCTGTGCACTGTTTTTGTTTGTTTGTTTGTTTGTTTTGAGACAGAGTCTTGCTCTGTCACCCCAGTTGGATTGTAGTAGCATGATCTTGGCTCACTGCAACCTCCACCTCCCGGGTTCAAGCAATTCTCCTGCCTCAGCCTCTCTAGAAGCTGGGGTTACAGATGCACGCCACCACACCTGGCTAATTTTTGTATTTTTAGTAGAGACGGGGTTTCACCATGTTGGCCAGGTTGCTCTTGAATTCCTGACCTCAAGTGATCTGCCTGCCTCGGCCTCCCAAAATGCTGAGATTATAGGCGTGAGCCACTGCGCCCAGCCTGTGCACTGTTTTTTAACGGGGCTGCTGAAGGCCTGAGCTAGAGCAGGGCTGCCGCTTCCCCACAGCATCACATGCCTGTGTTGCCTCTCCACACCCTCCATCCCTTTAAGAAACTAGTTTCAAAGTGAGCAGTCTCGCTGAAAAGAGAAATAATAAACTGCCTCTGGAAATTGGTGACTGTAGATGGCTCCTTTTAGGAGCATCTGCATTTTAATAGGGACAGGGAGAAATTCTCCAATGATGGAAGTTTGCGAGTTGGAAAGCAAAAAGATGTATTTGGGAAAGTGCTTTCTTATGCCTTCCCAGCTCATTGCATGGGTCAAAGCCAACACCTTCCCTGCCACCCACACATGTAGCCATGAGCTCCTGATTCTCCTCTGTAACCATGGAACCATTAGCACCCAACACAGTGCACTCCCCTGTGGTACCAGCTAAGTGGGGGAGGAAGGGACACTGTGAGTCGGGAAGCCTGGGGGAGTGAGTGCAGGAGACACCACACCTAAGCCTTTCATGTCCAGGGCTAGGGCATGAGCTGATCCAGATGGAACTTGCTGGAAGGAACCAGCCTTGCTTCCTACACTCTTCCCCTTCATGGTGGCCTGTCTCCTCAGCAGAGTAGAACACACTTCTCAAAAAAATGTTGGTTTTGGAGACAGGGTCTCACTCTGTCACCCAGGCCCCAATTTTTTACTGTGGTAAAAGACATATAAGATTTACCATCTTGAGGCCGGGCGCGGTGGCTCACCCTTGTAATCCCAGCACTTTGGGAGGCCGAGGCGGGCGGATCACGAGGTCAGGAGATCGAGACCATGGTGAAACCCCGTCTCTACTAAAAAATACAAAAAATTAGCCAGGCGTGGTGGCGGGCGCCTGTAGTCCCAGCTACTCGGAGAGGCTGAGGCAGGAGAATGGCGTGAACCCGGGAGGCGGAGCTTGCAGTGAGCCAAGATTGCGCCACTGCACTCCAGCCTGGGCGACAGAGCGAGACTCCGTCTCAAAAAAAAAAAAAAAAAAGATTTACCATCTTGCACTTTGGGAGGCCGAAGCGGGCAGATCACCTGAGGTCGGAGTTCGAGACCGGCCTGGCCAACATGGTGAAACCCTGCCTCTACTACAGATACAAAGAAATCAGCCAGGCATCGTGGTGGGTGCCTATAGTCTCTTCTCCTTCTCCTTTTTCTCTTTTGAGACGGAGTTTCACTCTTGTCGCCCAGGCTGGAGTGCAGTGCATGATCTTGGCTCACTGCAACTTCCGCCTCCCGGGTTCAAGTGATTCTCCTGCCTCAGCCTCTCAGGTAGCTGGGACCACAGGTGCTTGCCACCACGCCTCCCAAAATGTTGGGATTACAGGCGTGAGCCACCATGCCTGGCCTCGTTGTCTTCTTTCTAGAGGAAAAGACACTCAGTGAGGCAGAGAACATGTGTGTCCTGTTTCTCACCAATCCCCTTGGGGCCTAGAATGGCTCCCGACACACAGAAATCGCTCAATAAATGCTGGTGAGTGAGTGGATCTCAATGCCACAGGAGAGAAGACAAACCACCATAGTGCGGTGCCGTCTACAAAGTCACACCGCATCCATCCCATGGGGCACCTGAGTCCAGGGCTCTCCTTTCACGGAGCCAAGCCGTCCCCTCTGAAAAGACAAAAGGACAAACAGGGAGAGATACCATAAGGGAGCTTATATGCTCCTGAAACTAAAATAATATTTGTGGAACTGCTTGCTTGGTGTTGGGAAATGAAATC
Organism: Hylobates moloch; assembly: GCF_009828535.3. Classification (NCBI taxonomy): domain Eukaryota; kingdom Metazoa; phylum Chordata; class Mammalia; order Primates; family Hylobatidae; genus Hylobates; species Hylobates moloch. The sequence continues at coordinate 26,193,343 of NW_026652294.1, read as the reverse complement.
TGGAACTACATCCTTTATGTCATTTCTTTCATCATGATCTCTGCTGAAGACTGAAGATTTGGAATACTAGGGTTGGAAGGTACCTTAAGATTCATCTACAATAATTACCCACAGGAGGCCAGGTGTGGTGGCTCATGCCTGTAATCCCAGCACTTTGGGAGGCCAAGGCAGGCGGATCACGAGGTCAGGAGATTGAGACCATCCTGGCTAACACAGTGACCCCGTCTCTACTAAAAATACAAAAACAAAATTAGCCGGGCGTGGTGGTGGGCGCCTGTAGTCCCAGCTACTCGGGAGGCTGAGTCAGAAGAATGGCGTGAACCTGGGAGGTGGAGCTTGCAGTGAGCCGAGATCGCGCCACTGCACTCCAGCCTGGGTGACAGAGCGAGACTCCATCTCAATAATAAAAATAATAGTAACCCACTGAATGATTTAATATTTTCTGCAGCAAGTGTGCAGGGGTAACACATTAGGAATTTGTTGTGTTGAATGTGTCATTTGTGAGAAACTTAGGGTTAAGTTATATCTAAAAGAAAAGCAAATGCCTTGGAACAGGACCCTGCGGGGCTTGCTCCTGAGGCACATGCCTGAAGCTCCAGGTTTGGGTTCTGGGCATCTATTTTGAATGTTCAGGGCCCATCTTTGCTATTCTAGCATTGGGAATGTTCCAGATGGTGCAAGGAGCTAGATCATGATCTCCAAAGGGTCAGATGTCATGACAGGGTTGGCTCTGCCACTGAGCCTACCCTACGTGTGTCTGTCTTTAATTTAGGAGGAGCCGTATGGCCCCCTCTTCGTGGGATCTGGAGGGACATGTGTTTGTCACTTTCTTCTGCAGGTAGGAGTGTCAGCACCATGAAGATGGGAACCCCCAGCCCCAGGTGGTGGGAAGGTTCGTGCTGGCTTCTGAGCTGCCCACAGTGACTAAGAATGATGTATGAAAATAGCAGCTGAAAATGTCACCACCCACCTCCCCCACTTTCCAAAAAAAAGAAAAAAAACTGAAACATTGGCCCAGGGCATTGCAGTCGGTGAGCAAAACGAAGCAGCAAGAGTTTATTTGTGGCCAGAGACAAGGTTTCCCTTGAAATCAGTGTTGCTCGTGACCATCTTTGTCCACTGTCCACAGACAAATAGATTCCTGAATGGGTCTCTGTGGCTAAAGCCCATTCGGTTCCATGGAGTCAGGCCCCCCTCACACCCCAGGGGTGATGTGGCAGGAACGCCATATGATATGCCACTCAACACCTGTCAGCCCCAGCGTCCTCATTTTTAAAGGGGAGATCCTCCCCGCCCGGGCTGCCATCCAGCACGGGCATGAAATTCTACGCAGAGCAGCGCTGTGCATCAGTTACCCTGGACAGCCTCCCTTTATCACTGCGACCTTCCATCCTTCTCAAGGTCTCATCTGACTGCGACCTTCTGTCCTTCTCAAGGTCTCATCTGACGAGTGGGAATCGGGGCCGCTACCTCCCCAGCTCGGGGAAGCTGAGCCAGCTGTCCTTTGGTCCCTCCTCCCCGACAGGGACTCCCTGGCAATCACCGACTTTGGCATCAATCACTATCTTTATGGAAAATCAAAGGAACTCCTATCAATAAAACTTAGGCAGGGCATGTGGAAGTATATAGCAACCTGACCAGCGTGGGCCTTCATCATAAAGGGTCACATAAGTTACTGAAAAGTTGTAAATATATGACTCAGAGCCCCGCATCCTCAGAGTTGGAAGAAGAGCCAAAAGGCCTTTGATCCACCCTCGTGTTCAGGGGTAAGGCAAGCAGAGGTTATTACCTCCCAATACAGGGATGAGAAAACTGAGACCCTTCCTCAAGGCCACCCTGCAACCCAGTCTTCCTCCTGGAGAAGACCCAGAAGGTTTGGGCTGGGCCCCCGAACACTGACCTATTTTTGTAAGACCTTTTTTTGTTGTTGTTTATTTTTAGTTAACAGGATAATTTTAAGGTCCTCATGATTAGTAGTTAGCCTGCAAAGCCAGCCCTGCTGTTAACTAGAACAATCCAACAGGAGGCAGATCTTGTCAGGGGTGGTAGGGAGACAATAAGATTCTCCATCAGACAGGAGTGGGGAGGACCTGGCAGGATGGTGGTGGAGCTGGACGTACAGGTGAAGAGGTTTGCCGATGGCTCTGTTATTGGTGCATTGGGTTCTTGCAATCTCCCAGGATAGAAATCAAGAGGTGGCTGGGCATGGTGGTTCACGCCTATAATTGCAGCATTTGGGAGGCCAAGGAAGGTGGATCATTTGAGGTCAGGAGTTCAAGACCAGCCTGACCAACATGGAGAAACCCCATCTCTACTAAAAATACAAAATTAGCGGGATGTGGTGGCGCATGCCTGTAATCCCAGCAATTTAGGAGGCTGAGGCAGGAGAATCGCTTGAACCTGGGAGGTGGAGGTTGTGGTGAGCCAAGATCACGCCATTGCACTCCAGCCTGGGCAACAAGAGCAAAACTCCATCTCAGAAAAAAGAAAAAAGAAAGAAAGAAAGAAAAATAGCCAGGTGTGGTGGTGTGTGGCTGTAACCCCAGCTACTAGGGAGGCTGGGGCAGGAGAATCACTTGAACCCAGGGTGCGGAGGTTGCAGTGAGCTGAGATTGCACCACTACGCTCCAGCCTGGGTGACAGAGTGAGACTCTGTCTCAAAAAATAAAATAAAATAAAATAAAATAAAATAAAATAAAATAAAATAAAATAAAATTCAAGAGAGGTCAGCAGACATAGCAGCAAAAAGAAAGAGAAAGCTCATTTAGCTTGTGCACAAGGGAGCCAGCACCATGAAAGGGAAAAGGTGGGCTGCTCTCGAAGGTAGTGGAGTTGTGTTAGAGCATGTGTGTGTATGTGTGTGTGTGTGCATGAGAGAAAAAGAGAGGCCTTCCCCTACAATACTGTGGCCTCCACTATGTCATTGATAGAGATATGAATTTGTTTATTTTGAATTTATTTGGCCAATAATGGACCCAGGATCTTCTAGGTTGTTTTGACTTTCATATTGCTATGCTATGAATAACAAAACCCCTGTCTCTACAAAAATAAAAGATAAAATGAGCCAGGCATGGTGGCACAGGCCCGTAGTCCTGGCTACTCAGGAGGCTGAGGCAGAAGCATCACTTGAGCCTGGGAGGTAGAGTCTGCAGTGAGCCGTGATCACAGTACTGTACTCCAGAGCCTGTTTCTAACAACAACAACAACAACAAAATCAAGGAATCAATAATCTAAATCCTTAGTGGTCATCTCGCCCAAGGCCTCCCCTCGAGGTCCCGGACCATGGCCACCCACCTGGGTGCCTGTCCTCAGCCCTCCTGGCTCTTCCCTCTCCCCTCCCCTCCCCTCCTGTGGGATCCCTGGGCAGTCTGGTTGAGCGCTGAGAAAGCTTCCGTCGGTGCAGCTCAGACGCCCTCAGTCACTCACATGAGACCCTTCTGAGCTCCCCGTGCCTGGCGCCCCAGCCCCAGCCCCACAGACAGCCAGCTCTGCTCTGCCCTACTCCCCGGTGCTGTCTGGAGAGCACCTCACACTGTGGCCCCCACGCTGTCTCCACTGTGGCCCGCTCGCACACGGTGGGAATAAGCCGCAGCGTTCTCTGTTTCCTCCACTTCTCCTCCTCTGCCCTCCCTCCAGCACCCTCCATCCCACGGCGTTTGCCTCGCTGATGTTCTCTCCATCATCCATTTCTCTCCAAGCCTGGAGACCCCCAGTCATGGTCTCCAAGCTCATCTCAAATCCCCACCTGCATGGAACATTCCCTGGCCACCCACCCTCCCCACCAGGCAAGGATCCTTGGTTCTGCCTCTGGGCCACCACAGGATTCCCCAGCTCCGGGTCAGAGGCTGTCTTCTCAGAGAATCCCTGGGTGTCTAGCACAGGGCCTGGCCCCCCTACAAGTACAGAGCAAACATGTTTTAAATGAACGGGTCGGCTCAGTGGATGATAGGATCTGTTTCTTCTGGTGCTTCGTGAAAGCTCTTTGGGGCCATTGAATTTTTCTACATTATCATTTCTTTGTCAAGGTAATTAGGGAAGATATTATTATTCCATTTTACAGGTGAGATAAGTGATCCCACCACGAAGCCGGCTCCTGTACATGACTCTCTGGTCCTGCTTCTGGCTGACGGGCTGGAACCACACCTGCCTAGCCTGTGGGAGGCAGTGGAGGAGCCCCGGAGGCTCTGAGGTATGGCTGCTGACTGTGTGCGGGAGGGGTGATAGCGCTGGAGCCAAGACTCTGGGTGGGGGATGGGGAGCAACGTGATGGGCCGGATGAAGATGAGGACGCTAGACTCTCGGGGACTTGGAGAGCAGCTGGCTGTGGGAGGGGAGGGGTTACTCCCTCATGGGTCTCCGACTAGGACAACCTGGCGGGTGGTGGAGTAGGCCATTCTTGGATGCTGGACTTTTTTGGCGTGAATAAGTTTGATCTGGAGGTCTAGATTTTGAGGGTCTTCGAGCGCTTTGATTACAGATTTCCGGTTGACAATTGGTACAGCGTTGAGGGCTTCCAAATGTACACTCCCGAGGGTCTGTTGGTATCAGATTCACAGAACCACGGGATTACAGAACTTTCTACCCAACAGGTCATGCAATTTTATCACAATTAGAAAAAGATCTAAATACACTCAAAACCACATGGATGAACCTTCTAGAGGTTATGCTGAGCTGAAGAAGCCAGACCCCATACCATATGGTATTATTACATTGACGTGAAGTTCCCAGGTCAGGGAACGCTGACCTATGGGGAGCAAAGTCAGAAAAGTACTGCAAACAATTATTTTTCTAAATTAAAATAAAAATATAGGCCGGGCATGGTGGCTCATGCCTGTAATCCCAGCACTTCGGGAGGCCGAGGCAGGTGGATCACTTGAGGTCTGGAGTTCAAGACCAGCCAGGCCAAACTGGTGAAACCCTGTCTCTACTAAAAATACAAAAATTAGCCAGGTGTTGTGGTGAGCACCTGCAATCTCATCTGCTCGGGAGGCTGAGGCAGGAGAATAGCTTGAACCCGGGAGGAGGAGGTTGCCGTGAGCCAAGATCGTGTCCCTGCACTCCAGCCTGGGTGACAGAGCGAGACTCTGTCTCAACAAATAAAAAAAACAAAAACAAAATTCAGGGGCCTCTAGTTTCTGAGAGCAGCCTCTGGCAGATACCAGCAAGGAAACCAGGGCCTCAGGCCTATAACTGCTGGGAGCTAAATCTCCCCACACCTAACTGGGCCTGGACGGGGACCTCGAGCTCCAGAGGAGACTACAGTGCCCCCCATGACACCTGGCGACTCGTGAGCAGAGGCCCTGCTAAGCTGTGCTGGAGTCCACACCCCCAGAAACTGTGAGATCATTGATGGGCGTGATTTGAAGCTGCTAAGTGTGCTACATCGTGATTTCTTACACAAGAACAGAAAGTGAATACGGGTATATTACTGTTTCATAAAAGAAGGACTTGATGTCCGTTGCATGTACACACATTAAAGCGCTCTGGGAGGACTCAGGGAAAGTCGGAACTGTGGCTGCCTACGCGTGCGTGAGAGGGCTGGGGTGGAGGGGGGCTTCGCATTCTGAGCCCTCATTTGCTCTTCTGTTTTTAAAAAATGTAAATGTCAACACCTGTTCAAAAGTGAATAAACTGACGATTATGTCTGCTAATAGTTTTTGAGCTCTTCTTAAGCGTCAGTTGCCATTTTAGGCACAGCGTAGGAAATAACTTTTTTTTTTTTTTTTGAGACAGATTCTTGCTCTGTTGCCCAGGCTGGAGTGCAGTGGCATGATCTCGGCTCACTACAACCTCTGCCTCCAGGGTTCAAGCAATTCTCCTGCCTCAGCCTCCTGAATAGTCGAGATTACAGGTGCACACCATCATGCCCAGCTAATTTTTATATTTTTAGTAAAGATGGGGTTTCGCCATGTTGGCCAGGCTGGTCTCGAACTCCTGACCTCAGGTCATCCACCTGCCTCTGCCTCTCAAAGTGCTGGGATTACAGCACTTTGAAGTACATTGAATACTTCCCACAACCTTGTAAGGCAGGTGCAGGGAAACTGAGGCCCGTGCAAGGGTGTGATGCACCCTGGCTCTCAGAGAAAGCCTTAGAGCTGGGATTCGGGCCACTGGGCTTCAGGTCTGCAACCATCTCCTCTGCCCTATCCCTTCCGTTCCCATATCTCTGGGCAGGGAAGTTGTGGAGGAGCTGGGACAGCAGCTGTTGGTGGAGCAAGAATACAGCAGCTGCCAGATGCTGGAAGCAGGCAAGGCTCAGAAGACCATGGGCACTGGGGGAGTCCCATGAGAGCCTTAGAGATTCCAGACTGGGGAGCCTACAGCTGCCTTTCAACCAGCAGACCTGAGAGGAGGCTCCCCATCCCCTGATTCTCCCCTGCCTTGATTTTTTTTTTTTTTTTTTGACAGAATTTTCACTCTTGTTGCCCAGGCTGGAGTGCAGTGGCGTGATCTCGGCTCACTGCAACTTCCCCTCCTGGCTTCAAGCAATTCTCCCTCAGCCTCCTGAGTAGCTGGGATTACAGGCGTGCACCACCACGCCAGGCTAATTTTTTATTTTTAGTAGAGACAGGGTTTCGCCATGTTGGCCAGCCTGGTCTTGAACTCCTGACCTCAGGTGATCAGCCTGCCTCGGCTTCCCAAAGTGCTGGGATTACAGGCGTGAGCCACCGCGCCTGGCCTCTTGCCTTGATCTTTAGAATGTGTGCCTCTGCCTCTTTCATCATTATCATTTCTTTCATTTCATTATTGTTCCCTGCATTCGCTTCTGAATCTCCTGTGTTAAAACTTCCAGAAGAAAAAAATCTCTTTTGATTTTAGAAAATATTTGTTCTTTAAAAAAGGACTTTATGTCATTCCATTCATGTGAAGAAAGAGACATTTCTAACTTTGTTATTTTATGTATATAAGTTCGTTTTCAGCAGATTCTTTAAGTGTCTGTATGTCATTACATTATTTTTCAAGGCCCATATGCAAGAATTTTTTCATAGACACCATTTCTGATCTCAGTGTGTTTTTCACTGGTCAATAAAAACCACAGCTTATAACTCAGTCATATAAATATGACACTTCCCTCAGCTTCCAGCATGACACAATGATAAATTCAGCAAGTTTACGTCTGCCTTCATTTCCCCCTTTTATTTCTTTGCCTGAATTTCCCTGGGGCCAGCCCTCCAAATAATTTCTTTAGGAGATAAGGAGAATTGTGTTTCTGCCAGTTTGATTTCCGTGGTGGTAAGCAGCTGCAGAAGGTTTCTGCTGTTTTATGTGTCCCGTAACCATGAAGCACTATTCTTGAGTGGCCCCCACCAATACCATGTAGTTTCCATTACGCTTTTCTTCTCCCCGTCTTCCCCCCTCTCCCCTTCCCAGTGAAGCATCTTGAATAATGACAAAAAGGGCAGAAGAGCAGAGGGCTTGAGCGGTTGGAGACTCCAAAGTTGGACTCCTGGGTTTGTCACTCACTCATTAGCTATGTGGCCCTGGGTAGCTGCTGAACCCCTTTGGTGCTTGGATTCTGCACCTCGTGTGGCTCATCTCTCCATCTGTGTAGTGTTATGGGGACATGGAAAGTCTTTTTTTTTTGTTTGTTTGTTTGAGATGGAGTCTCGCTCTGTCGCCCAGGCTGGAGTGCAATGACGTGATCTCGGCTCACTGCAAACTCCGCCTCCCGGGTTCACACCATTCTCTTGCCTCAGCCTCCCGAGTAGCTGGGACTACAGGCGCCTGCCACCACGCCTGGCTATTTTTTTGTATTTTTAGTAGAGACGGGGTTTCACCATGTTATCCAGGATGGTCTCAATCTCCTCACCTCGTGATCCGCCCGCCTCGGCCTCCCAAATTGCTGGGGTTACAGGCGTGAGCCACCGTGCCCAGCCAGAAAGTCTTTACATAAGATGGTTGCTATCAAACACGATTAGTTAGCACTTAGCAGGTGCAACAGAGGCTGGACGTTGGGGGAAGCCTCCTCGCACCCTCTCATTGGATTGCTGGGGTGTCCACTGGGTGACTGTGAGATGTCTCCATGACAGCGAATAGGTGGCTATGGCTAGGCACACGCAGGCCCCAAGGCTGAGTCCTAGTATCCTAGTAGATTCTGATAGCCTGGAATCATTCATAGTTTTGCTTATTTTTTTTTTTTGAGACAGGGTCTCACTCTGCCACCCAGGCTGGAGTGCAGTGGTGCGATCATAGTTCATTGCAGCCTCAACCTCCTGGACTCAAGTGATCCTCCCGCCTCAGCCTCCCAAGTAGCTGGGACTACACGTGTCCCAGCTATTATTTTGCAGAGATGGGATTTTGCCATGTCCCCCAGGCCCGGGCTGGTCTCGAACTCCTGGACCCAAGCAATCTGCCTGCCTCGGCCTCCAAAAGGGCTGAGATTACAGGTGTGAGCCACTGCGCCCAGCATATATATTTTTTTAGTATTTGTGCATCTACCAATGGCTATGATTTGCTGAAAGGAATCTCAGGTGTTCAATTATTTGATGCTTGGGGTAACTGACTGCAAAGGGGACCATCAAAGGGCTGCAAAGACAACATTGCTGGTCCTGACACACCTCGGCTAAGTGTAGTGGAAACCTCAGGACTGGATGAGAAAAGTTCACCTGTGTAATGTGCAGGTGCACACGACCCGTACCTTCCTCCTGTGCTCACCTGTGTGGATGTGTGTGTGGCCAGCATGCAGAGGTGCCGGGTTCAAGTCAATACATGGATTAAGCCAGGCTCTTGGCTGGGTGACGACTTTGTGTGTTGTTACGTTTGTAGGATGCTGGTGTGATGGCCCTCCTGGCTCACATGCTTATGGTGGTCCCCTGAGGGTGAGTCCCCTGAGGCCCGGTGAGTGTGTTCTGAGACCTGCCTCCCTGGCCATGGCTGGCTGGTCCTCGTGGTGGGCGTCCACCCATGTGACTTCACTTCTCTCCAGGTCTGTGAGGATCAACAATGTGTAGTTACTGGTCACCACTGTCCCTTTCCTTCCCAATTCCTGGAAGGATACAGGAGCATGTTACTGAGCAAGTGTGGTGTCACTTGGGCCAGACAGGACAGATGGTGGTTGGATTGGCAGGAGAAGGGAAGAGGAGTGAGCATTAGTGGGGTTTTCGGGAGGAGGTTGGGAGGCCTGGCGAGTTAGGCAGGAGGGGGACATTGGGGAAAGCTGGGGGGCGTGGTAAGGAGCCAGGAGCTTGGAGAGGTGCTGGAAGCTCAGCTCAGGGCCCAAACGGGTGGGCTCAGCCTGGGGTGGCTGAGATCTCCTTTCGAGGCCAGCATCGTCTCAGTCCTCGTTGGACTGAGGCCTTTGCAGCTCCAGCAACTTCGGGGCACACATGGACGATGACAGGGTTTGTATTCCAAAGAGGATCCGGACATCCTCCCACTTCTTCATGCATCCGGAAAGCCCCATCAGCTGCCTTCTCCTTGCCTTTTATGCTGAACTCGCAACGTCCTTTACCCTCCCTTCGCTCCTCTGTCGGGGAACTGGCAAAGCAGAGCCCCTGGTGTGTTTTTATTTTTCCTGCAGCTGGGAGGACTAATCTGTATTATGTACTTTAGTGCACGATCTTCATAAAACCCAGAACTGTTATTTAAACCAGTTTCATTTCCTTTTAAACATGTCAAAGTCACTGGTCTTAACTCAAGGACTCCAGCATCTAAGGTTTCATGCAAAAAGGCGGTCGGGGAGAGAGGAGAAGCGAATGCCATTTGGAGAGACTGAGGCACAAAGGAGATGCTAGTATGGGGGGTGGGGGGCTTGGGGGGGTTTAGGGTTCCAGTCAGGTTGCCAAAACATTTCTGATTTTCCTCTTAGAACCCTTTGACAACACCCTCCCGGAGCACAGCAGCACAGTGAGCTGTGCAGACTCCAGAGTTCCCCGGGATTTGCTCAGAAAGCCTCCACCTCCCACTCGGTAAATGTGACCTGGGCTCTCGTAATACTCACTGCATGAGGGTCCAGGTTAGAGTCTCGGGTCATCACAACCAGGTGTATAGAGTGATCTGGACTTGTTGAATCGGGGATGCCTAGATTTGGAATGCAGAGACATCGTGGCTCTTTTCTGCTTAAGAACCTGTTCCTGACCATTCAGGTCCAGCAGAGGAATGTGATCATGATTTGCTGCAGCCTCAATCTCCCCGGTTTTGCCCAAATATTCTTCCTATCTCGGACTCCCGAGTACCTGGGACTATGTGGACCTTCTTCCTCTGTTTTTTTTCTAAGCCCAATTTCTGTTTGTTTCCACAGTACTTAGAGTAATTTGCTGTTGTTTTTCTTTATTCCTTTCTCTGTTCTCCTAATGTTCCTTCTTTCACACTGAAGTTGACCTTTTGGTTAATTTTTTGTCACAGTCCAGCCTGCATGTGACAAACGGAAAAAGCAAGAGAAAGAGAAAAAAAGAAAGAAAGATCTTAATTCTGATATTAATTACCTTTAACCTGTTCACTCCCGCTTATTTATGTATTGGTCTTTAATATTGTTTATTATATATATAAAAAAAGAACCAGCTCCTTAGCGGGGTGTTTCTGTGTGGGGAGCCGTGGGACAGCTACTGCCCTGGGCTCTCCTCTCCCAGCTTCGCTCTGTGCCCCCTTCTCTGTCTGGATGTGTCGTGTGTGTGCCTGGCCTACAGCAGCTTCCAGCACTCCTAGGATGGCCCAGGCAGCTCCTTTCCCTCCAGCCCCTCCCACCCCCTCCCAGTCCGCTGTCCCAAACATGTTATAATGAAATACCTGAAGCTGGGTAATTTATAAAGAAAAATATATTTATTGGACTCACAGTTCCACATGGCTGGGGAGGCCTCACAATAATGGCAGAAGGCAAAGGAGGAACAAAGGCACATCTTACATGGCGGCAGGCAAGAGAGTGTGTGCAGGGGAACTGCCCTATATAAAACCATCGGCTCTCATGAGACTTATTCACTATCACGAGAACAGCATTGGAAAACCTGCCCCCATGATTTAATTACCTCCCATTGGGTCCCTCCCGTGACCTGTGGGAGCTACGACTCAAGATGAGATATGGGTGGGGCACAGCCAAACCATATCACAGCCCAACTTCTGGGCCTGTACGTCCTTTTGCTCAGAACTCCTCTTCCCTTATATTTCAAATCTCAGTCTCCCCTGAGGAGACCCAGATGATGTCAGGGCCCTCAATATAGTCCCACAGTGCTAAGGACCTCAGCTTGGTGACATTTGTAAAGGCTATATTTAAAAGCATGCATTTTCTTGTGTCCCTTCTATTCAGCCAAGGTGTCCTTTGCCTCAGGGGCAATTAGCATTGCTTCAGGAGGAACATCAAGAGAAAAGAATCAGGGCTTGGTTTTTGCGTGCAAAGTAGGATTTATTAGGCCTAGGGCAGAGTTGCTCAGCCTGGGCACTGTGCACATTTGGGGTAAGATCCTGTAGGGCGTCAGCAGCTTCCTTGGCCTCTACCCACATTCAGGTAGAGGGGCCACTCCCTGGCCTCCAAGTCCAGATGATTAAAAATGTCTCCAGACACCACCCAGTGCCCCCTGGCAGGCAGAATCATCCCAGCTGAGAGCCCCCGATCTGGAGTAAGAACATAGTCTTGAAAGCCAACTTCTTATTTTTATTTTTTGGGCAAGAGAAGGATCTTCTAAATTAGCAAAGCTCCCCTTTGTGAAAGGAAAATAAAAACTCTGGACCTCAATTCACTTGGCCAAAAGAAAGAAATTAGGCTGCAAGCTGAGTCATGCAAGAAGCTGCCTTTCCTTTTGTTCCTAAGCAGAGAGCTACAGAGAAAAGGTTAAAGATCTCTCCAGGTAGCTAATCCAGTGTTCACCTTATCTTATGTAAAGTGCTGATTTACTGAGTGCCAGGCGAATACATGATTGACTATTCCCCTACCTGCTGCTTTTCCCTTGCAACCTGTGGATTCAGTAACCACACCCTCCCTCTTTCTCCTCCAGTTCACTTTTCCCCTTTAAATACAGAAGCCGTCAAAATCATCTTTGGAGAAAGGCACAGACTTCTCTCTGAGGCATGTCCTTAATCTTGGCAAAATAAACTTCTAAATTAATTGAGACCCATCTCAGATACTTTCTAGTTTACACCTTTATATGCCAAGAATACAGCCTCAGGAGGTCTTGAAGACATGCGCCTAAGGTGGTCAGAGCACAGTTTGGTTTTATACATTCTAGGGAGACACAAGACATCAATCAACACGTGTAAGATGAACACTGGTTCAGTCTGGAAAGGCGGGACAACTCAGTGCAATGGTGGGAAGGAAGCAGGGAGGGGCTTAGGTAGATAAGTGACAAAAGGTTGCATTCTTTTGAGTTTCTGATGAGCCTCTCCAAAGGAGGCAATCAGATATGCATTTATCTCAGTGAGCAGAGGGGTGACTTTGAATAGAATGGGAGGCAGGTTGACCCTAAGCAGTTCCCAGCTTGACTTTTCCCTTTAGCTTAGTGATCTGGGGCCCCAAGATTTATTTTCCTTTCACAAGCCTGATGGACTAGGCCATGCCGCTTTTCAAGAAGCCCTTGGAAGCAAGGATAGAAGCTTCGTCTTCTGTCGGAGAGAAGAGAGGCAAAAGTGTTCTGCAGGGAGAGATGAGGGATGAGGCCAGGATGGTAAGGTTGGAATGAGGCCCCTTGAGAAGGGACCCAGCAATGCAGTCCCCTCCCTGGGAGGCCTGGAGGGCACCCCGAAGAGATGGACCTGTGAGTTGCTGCTTGAAGAGGGACCCGCAGCTGACCAAACAGAACAGAAAGACCGAAGAGTATTAGAGGCAGAGCGTGGAGTGAACAGAGGCCACAACACAAGGAATCATTGTCCTATTTTCAGAGATCTCTGAGTTAGAGCCTGGGTCTTGGGGGAGGTGACAGAGAGCTGGGGCAGGCCTTACGGGGGGTGGAATCCCACACCCGTCATCCATGCCCGATGCGGCAGGCCCTGTGCCCAGGGCTCGGGTCCTAGGCTGGTCTCTGCTCTGTGCCGCTTCTGTTCTTAAGGGTGAAAACAAGATGTGAGTGGATAAGCTTGGGTGGTGCTGCGGGCTCTAAGGTGATGGCCGAAGGACGCACAGAGCACTCCTGCAGGAGGAGAGGCAGAGCCTGGCTTGCAGAGGTGCAGGGTGACCTCCTGAGGAGGCTCGAAGGAGGCTGGGCAAGTGCTCAGAAATCTGAAGGTGGTCCCATGAGAAATGGGGTGGACTGACATGGGAGCCATGACTGCTGCCCAGGGCTTTGCTGTAGACAACCAGATAGAGGACAGAGGAGGGGCCGCTTGGGGGAGAGGGAGTGGGGACTTTGATTTGAACCTGAGATGCCCACTGAGAGTCCAGAGAGGTGACAAGAAGGAGCTGATGGCCACGCACAGTACTCAGGGAGAGATGGGGCTGAAGGGCATTTAGCCCAGGTGAGTCACGTGCTGTTGTGGCCAACCAGAGAGCAGAGGCTCAGGATGGGCAGAGGGGCCACCTGGCCATGGAGCCTGGGAAGGAGGGTGGGGAACAGTGGGAGCCGGAGGCCAAGGGAAGAAGGGGGCAGCCTGGGAGTTGAGTGTTGCTGAGGACAGATGGGGACCATGAACGTGGTGGCCCTGAGGTTGTGATGGGACAGTGATGGCCAAAGCCAGGAGGGATGGATTGGAGTGGGACAGGAGCAAGGGTGGGAAGAGCCAGCACCTGGGCCCCTCTTTATGGGGTGCGTTGAAAGCCTTACATCGGGAGTGTAATGACTTACACTGAACTTCTGGAGTGGGCGTCCTGGTAAGAAGTGGAGGGCGTAGGATCATGAGCGAGGTGGGTGGTGCATGACCAGAGCCTCGAGAGGTGCCCCATGAAGAGGTCCTCAGTCAGGGCTCGTAGGGGTGCTTGGTCTCCACTTACTTACCCTCTCAGCTGCATTCCATGGGGGACACCACCTCCTCACTGAAACACCCTCTTCCGGCACCTTCTGTGAGGCCACAGTGCCTGGATTTTCCATAGTACATTCCTGGGCAGGAAGTCTTGGGGTGGGGGGGCACAAGTAGAACAAGAGAATGACAATCACGATGAATTATGTTGGCACATGGCACCTTTACATCCATTATCCTCTTTAACGGCTTCTCCAGGGTAGACGGTGCAAATACACTTGTCCCTGTTTTACAGATGAAGAAACTGAGTCACAGAGAAGTTGAAGGACTTTCCCAAAGACACATAGCAGGTGATGGTGGAGGCTTGACTGGAACACAGAGGGGTCCTCTGAGTTCAGGACACTCCTCAGCTGAGCTCCTGTGTGAAAGCGCAGGGGCTGCTCTGAATAGGGGAAAGGGGCAGAAGGCTCCCACAAGAACAGGCTTCCATCAGCTCATGGTCAGAGCTGTACCATGTTGAGCAGACCACCTTCTGTTCCAGCAGCTCAGTGTGCAATGAACTTTCATTCCATTGCAGCCCAGGCTCAGGGCACAAAGCCACTGTCTCAGGGTGCCAGTTGGCGGGAACATAGGGCTTGTAAACTGTGCACTTCACAGAGAATCTGATGGCTTCTGAAACACGCTGATGTCCCAAGGAGAGGCAGCGCTGTGTATTGTGACATGGGAGGAGGCTGTGACACTCACTCACCCCTGGACAGAGCAGTGTTTTTCCATGCGGTCCTCCCCCATGGATAGTCTCTCCTTTATCCTAACCTGCAGGAATCCTCTAAGCTATTTTTTCCCCTTTGCCATGGACCCCAGCCCCTGCAAATCCAGGAACTAGTTTTTTTTAGGTGGACAGAGAAAAATGGCACCTAATTAAGATTAGACGTGCTTTTGACGTTCTTTGAAACTTATTCCCCTCTGCAAGTTAATAATCGCTATTGAACATCCTTTTCAGGGTGAATAATTCACTCTGGGAGACAGTGGTGGTGTGAATTGTCCCTGATTTACCTTACAAGGCTTGGAACTTTTAAAATGTCTCCCTTTAACTGTGGAGTTGAAATAGCTCAGAATTTCTACAATAATTGTAATTACAGCGGCTGTTTAGTTAGTCCCAGTGATGTACTAGATACTTCACATCCATATTCTCAGCTTCCCAGAAAACCTCTGCAAGCCAGGAATTATTGTCCCTACTAGAGAGAGAGAGGCAGAGAGAGATGTATATCTCAGAGAGGCTAAATAACTTACTTAAAGTCACATAGCTGATCAGCTTTGACCTAAGATTGGAACCGGGTCTGCCTGCCCGTGGTTCCTTCATTGCCCATGCTACTCTGACTCAAGGACCTTAACCTTAATCTTGTTCCCCGCTGCAGGCTCTGCAGGTGAAGACACCCATCCTCAGAGGGGAGGCTGTAGGAGAGATGAGGATAGCTGTGGAGTTCTTAGAAGCGGGGCAGTGGCTCAGCTTCCTCCTGTGCGGAATGGCAGGTGGAGGAGTGAGGGGTGATGGCCAGTTGGGGACAGGCTAGACCCAGGCGGCCCAGAGATGCATGTAGGTGGCACCAGGGAAAGGCAACGTGCCTGGAGCGGGACAGACGGTTGTCTAGCTCAGTGCAGTAGAAAGAGCAGGATGGCCAGATGTCAGCCACAGCCCTGCATCACACAGCCCCTTCAGCCACCGGCTGGTGCCACTTGCCTGGATATAATGCTTGTTTACAGCTCTTCCACCAGGGCATCCACGGCAGGCTCAGCTCCTCTGGCTGGGTTTTCCAGGTCTCCGTGTTCTGTAGCTAAATCACCCTCCAGCTGTGTGTGTCCGCACAATTTCTGCTGGATTTAAAAAAACAAGCTTTGTGTGTGCACGTGTGCTTGAGCTTGTGTGTGTCTTAAATTCCGTAGATCCAATCTAGAAGGAAGGGCGTCACACCCCCATCCATGGCTTCAGCTCTCGCCTGGCCACTCGGGGCGCTCCAAATCTATGCCTCCTGCCTCCCGGGTATCCCAAGGGCACCCAAACAGGGGAGCCACAACTGGATCCCTCAGCCTCTTGACGAACCTCCTCCCTTGTTCCTGCTGCCTCCCTGAAGGGCTCCATGACTTCCTTTGCCTAAATAACAAAGCTGAAGTCCTTCATCATTCCCCTCACTCAACTCCACACCCAACCAGACAGAAGTCTTGTCTAAAGCTCTCTCATGTCTATCCCCTTGCCTCTGTCCCTCCACTGAGGCCTCTAGACCAGCCTTCTCCTTTCAAGTCTCAGCCCTAGGAGCCAGAGTGAGATTGCTAAAGTGCAAATCCCAGAAACAAGGCGGAGGTAAGGTAGACAGCTGCCATGTCTCCCTCCTCTGGGAGCAGCAAGCCTCCTGTGCCTGCACAACCTCGCACTGCCCTCCACTCTGGCCCATCTGTGGGAGGGAAGGATGCACCTGTGGGAGGGAAGGATGTGTGCAGGTGAGCAGGGAGAGAGGCCATGAGGTGTGGACTGCAGCCTCATGGCACAGCAAAAGTGCAAAACACCAAGTGTCCACCATGTGGGAACTGCTAAATCGGGGCTGCAGGGAGAAACTCAGTGCCTGGACTGGGTCCTGGAACAGAAAAAGGGCCTTAGTGAGAAAACTGGTGAAATGCAAGCAAAAGATTTCGTTAATAATGATATACTAACGTGCATTTTTAGTTTTGACAGGTGTCCCACAGTTATGGCAACATTAGGGGAACTCTGTGCTATATTCACAACATTTCTGTAAATCTAAAATTATTCCAAAATAAGACATTCATTTTAAAAGAAAATGTGGTTGGTCACGGTGGCTCATGCATATAATCCCAGCACTTTAGGAGGCCAAGGTGGGAGGATTGCTTGAACCCAGGAGTTCAAGGCCAGCCTGGGCAACATAGGGAGACCCCATTTCTACCAAAAAATACAAAAATTAGCCAGGCATGATGGCATGCACCTGTGGTCCCAGCTACTGGGGAGGTTGAAGATCACTCCAACCCGGAAGGTCAAAGCTGCAGTGACACACAACTGCTCCACTGCACTCCTGCCTGGGTGACAGAGTGAGACCCTGTCTCAAAAGAAAAAAGAAAAAAATATATATTATGGTGCATTCACTCAGTTGAATAAGATGCAAGCTTAAAAAAGCAGATAGTATCTATTTACAGATAGTATCTATTACAGAAAAATATTCCTAATTCTTTATATGTTTATAGACAAAAGCAAGTTACAAGATGGTATATATAGTATAACGTTATGCATGTACGCACGAATATCTATATTTATTCTTTAAAAAATGCTTCCCTGTATATGGAATTGGATTGGTGGTTGTTGTGTTGTTATTGTTTTAATTCTGAAATGATTCATCCCAAATTGAAAACGGCAGTTACCCCCGAGGGTAATGAGGAATGAGATTTCATTTCTTAGGAGGTTCTTTGGTGTCATTTTCATTGGTTATCACAAATATGGGCTGCTTTAATAACTTAGACAAATATTTACAAAAGCAAACTCGATCATCTCACTTCCCTTAAAGTAGTCAGTGGATCCTTCCTTTATTCATCAAAGATTTATCGAGTGTCTGCTGTGTCTCAGGCTTGGTGTGAAAGCTGGAAAGTGGCCAGGGCACGGTCACTGAGGTGGAGCCCCTGGGGGAGTCAGAGGTTACACGCACTTTTGATAGCATCGGAGAAGTCCTCAGACGGGACAGCACAGGCTGGGTGGCCTCCAGGGAATGTCCCGGCTGAGGGGCACTAGCACCTTGCGGGGAGAAGGGGGTGGGCACAGCTGACCTGGAAATTGCAGCACAGACGTAGCAGCAGTTAGCCATGGGGGAGGGGCCGTGCTGAAGCCCAGAGGTGAGCGAGACTTGGAGAGAGAGGGACTGCTGGTGTCCAGCGTGTTTGGAGTGACTACTGAGCTGGGCAGTTGGTGGAGAGCAGCTTGGAAGCTCTCAACCCTGAGGCTGAGGAGTCTGAGCCAGGAGGGTCATGCTTTTTTTTTTCTGAGTTGGAGTCTTGCTCTGTCGCCCAGGCTGGAGTGCAGTGGCGCAATCTTGGCTCACTGCAAGCTCCGCCTCCCGGGTTCACGCCATTCTCCTGCCTCAGTCTCTCCGAGTAGCTGGGACTACAGGTGCCCGCCACCACACCCGGCTAATTTTTTTTGTATTTTTAGTAGAGACGGGGTTTCACCGTGGTCTCGATCTCCTGACCTCGTGATCCGCCCGCCTCGGCCTCCCAAAGTGCTGGGATTACCAGCGTGAGCCACCGTGCCCGGCCTGGGAGGGCCATGCTTACATTTGCTGCTGGGTGGTGAATGAGCTGATGGAGGATGTATGGTCTGTTCTCACACTGCTATAAAGAAATACCTGAGACTGGGTAATTTATAAAGAAAAGAGGTTTAATTGACTCATGGCTCCACAGGTTGTACAGGAAGCATAGCAGCTTCTGCTTCCGGGGTAGCCTCAGGAAACTTAAAATCATGGGCGGAAGGTGAAAGGGAAGCAGGCACATCTTACATGCCTGGAGCAGAGGGAAGGGTCATGTCAAATGCATGATTGAATAAATATATCCCCATCCTTGCTGCGTATCTTCAACTGGGCAGATTTGAGGCATTTTTATTAGAATTTGAGAGGCGAGGGCTGGTGGTGAGCATCCTCTTGGCTCTGTCTCTTCAGCAGGACAGGCTCCTGGGTTGCTTCTGGGTTTAGCTGGGATAAATCATCTGCAAGTCAGTAAATAAAAGCTTAGGGAAAGTAGTGATGAGGACAGACCTATGGCAAGGGCACAACTGTGTTACCTTTTCTTTCTTTCTTTTTTTTTTTGAGACAGTTTCACTTTGTCGCCCAGGCTGGAGTGCAGTCGCGTGATCTCAGCTCACCGCAACCTCCACCTCCCTAGCAAGAAAGACATTTCTCTTTCTCTCTTTCTTTCTTTCTTTCTTTCTTTCTTTCTTTCTTTCTTTCTTTCTTTCTTTCTTTCCTTCTTTCTTTCCTTCTTTCTTTCTTTCTTTCTTTTTCTTTCTCCTTCCTTTCCTTCCTTCTCTTTCTCTCTTTCTTCTTTCTTTCTTTCTTTCTTTCTTTCTTTCTTTCTTTCTTTCTTTCTTTCTTTCTTTCTTTCTTTTTCTTTCTCTCTTTCTTTCTTTCTTCTCCTGTCTCAGGCCCCTGAGTAGCTGGGATTACATGCGTGCACCACCAAACCTGGCTAATTTTTGGTATTTTTAGCAGAGATGGGGTTTCATCATGTTGGCCAGGCTGGTCTTGAACTCCTGACCTCAAGTGATCCGCCTGCCTCAGCCTCCCAAAGTGCTGGGGTTACAGCCGTGAGCCACTGCGCCCGGCCTGTTTTCTTTTTTTTGAGACAGGATCTTTTTCTGTTGCCCAGGCTGGAGTGCAGTGGCACAATCAAGGCTTACTGCAACCTGTACCTCCCAGGCTCAAGTGATCATCCCGCCTCAGCCCCCCAGTGGCTGGGACTATAGGCTTGCGCCACCATGTCTGGATAATTTTTGCATTTTTTTGTAGAGATGGGGTTTTGCCATGTTGCCCAGGGTGGTGTCAAACTCAGGGGCTCAAGTGGTCCGCCCACCTTGGCCTCCCAAAGTGCTGGGATTACAGGCATGAGCCATCACATCTGACATGTATTAAAATCTTTAACTGAAAAAAGAACTAGAATGTAATGGAATTGAATCTTTGTTTAGTGGGTAAACAGTGAACATGGAATAACTAAGACATATACTGGTTAAACTTTTAAAAATCTACAAGTAAATTGTCTCATCCAAAACTTCTGTTTTTTAGCCAGGTGCGGTGGCTCATGCCTGTAATTTCAGCACTTTGGGAGGCCAAGGTGGGTGGATCACCTTAGGACAGGAGTTCAAGACCAGCCTGGCCAGCATGGCAAAACTCCGTCTCTACTAAAAATACAAAAATTAGCCAGGTGCGGTGGTGCATGCCTGTAATCACAGCTACTTGGGAGACTGAGGCATGAGAATCACTTGAACCCAGGAGGCAGAGGTTGCAGTGAGCCAAGATTGCACCACTGCACTCCAGCCTGGGTGACAGAGCAAGACTCTGTCTCAAAACAAACAAACAAACAACACTTGGGTTTTTGTTTTTGTTTTTTTAGGAAAAAGCCTTTTGTTATAAATGAAATGGTGTAGAATCAGGAAGCAAGGGGAAGGGCAATAAACATTCTCCAGGTCAAGAAATTAACGAAGAAGGGCTCTCCATTAGTTCTTGCAGATTTTAATAAATTACCTGGAAATGGAGGCACTCTGTGAAATATCTGAGTTTCTAACTGTCGCTTCCTCCTCTGGGAATGACTTGCCAAACTGAGAGAGTGTCTCCAGGCAGGTCTACTGAGAATCCTGTGTCGGAAGCACGTGTTGGATGAACTCTGTGTCTGCAAGCAGCAGTTAATGCCATCAGGGGAAAATAACTCAGTTGTGCCAATAAAATGACTGCTCTGAGCTATCAGTTATGATTCAATAAAGAGTCAGGAATAACGCATCTAGAATTAGGGAATTCTGGAACCAGCAGAACCATATGATGGTTGGATTTGATCCCTATTTATTTTTTGTTTTGTTGTGGTTTTGAGACAGGGTCTCGTTCTGCTGTCCAGGCTGGAGGGCAGTGGTGCAATCTCAACTCACTGCAACCTCCACCTCCCAGGTTCAAGAGATTCTCCTGCCTCAGCCCTGCCGACGCCTAAAAACCAGCCTAGGCAACATGGCGAAACCATGCCTGTACAAAAAATACAAAAATCAGCCAGGTGTGGGGGCACAAAGCTGTAGTCCCAGCTACTCAAGAGGCTGAGGTGGGAGGACCACTTGAGCCTGGGAGGCAGAGGCTGCAGTGAGCTGAGATCATGCCACTGTACTCCAGCCTGGGTGACAGAGCGAGACCCTGTCTCAAAATAAAATTTAAAAACTCAAGGATCTTGATGCGGGGAGATTGTCCCAGCACCTAGTGAGGCTGACGCAGGTGGATTGCTTGAGACCAGGAGTTCAAGATGAGCCTTGGCAACACAGTGAAACCCTGTCTCTGCAAAAAATACAAAAATTAGCCGGGCGTGGTGGTAGAGGAGCCTCTTCCATGGTCAATGGAGATCCCTTTGCCTCATGATTGATTGGGTGGAGTTAGAGGACAAGAACACAGGAGCCCAAGCCAGGAAACATTTTCCACACTTGCGATCCAGCAGGCAGCTCCTCAAGATCCTCAAGAAAGGCCCTGGAGGGTGTTTGGAACCCTCCTTGGGGGAGGGAATCTTGGGGTTCTTTAGAAGGGGCTCTTTAGTTTGCAAAGACAGAGGCTGGTGGTGAAGGTGTGAGGGGCTGCCTGCGTGAACCCTGGGAACCAGGAGGAGCCCTCACAGCCTGGGTCCAGCCCTGACTCAGACCTTGGGGTCCTCTTGTGTATTAGTTCTCTATGGCTGCTGTAAATAGTTACCCCAAATGCAGTGGATTAAAACAGTAGACCTCTATTCACTTACAGCTCTGGAGGTCAGCAGTCTGAAATCATTTTCGCTGGATAAAGTCAAGGTATCTGCAGGGTTGGTTCCTTCTAGAGGCTCCAGGGGAGAATCTGTTTCCTTGCTTTTGTCGGCGTCCAGTGGCTGCCTGCATGCCTTGGCTTGTGGCTCCTTCCACCGTCTTCCAATCCCATCACTCTAGTCTGTTTCCATCATCATATCATTTCCTCCTCCTTGCTCATCAAAGATGCCTCTGCCTCCCTCTCATAAGGCCCCGGAGATCACAGCATGCCCACTCAGATAGTCCGGGACAGTCTCCCCACATCAAGATCCTTGATTTTTTACATTTTATTTTGAGACAGGGTCTCGCTCTGTCACCCAGGCTGGAGTGCAGTGGTGCGATCTCGGCTGACTGCAGCCTCTGCTTCCCGGGCTAAAGCAATTCTCCAACCTCAATCTCCTGAGTAGCTGGGATTACAGGCATGTGCCACCACACTGGGCTAACTTTTTTATTTTTTGTAGAGACAGGGTTTCACCATGTTGCCCAGGCCGGTCTCGATCTCCTGAGCTCAAGCGATCTGCCCACCTTGGCCTCCAAAATTGCTGGGATTACAGACCTGAGTCACCATGCCCGGCCTAGATTCTTGATTTAATCACATCTGCAAAATCTCTTTTACCATATAAGGAAACATTTGCAGACTCTGGCCATTCCTGGCTAATTTCCTATCTCCCATAGTGCGCCTAAAAGGTCCCCAACCAGCCCCAGCTAGGCACCTCTCTTGGGGCCTGCACCAAGTTCTGCCTCACTCTTCTCCTCTCCATGAAATTCATGAAGATTCTGCATCCACTCCCGATGAACCTCAGTAACCCCTTTCTCCCAGTCCTGAGTCCCCCCCACCAGATTCCTGCATAAAGGCTCAGGGCCACACATCCCTCCTCCCCACACCTTCCCTGGGCACCCAGGTAGTGGGCTCCTCTCTTCTCTGTAACTTTCCTTCATCAATGAGCAAATCCACTCCCATCCTGCAACGAAAACTGCAGGAAACAGCTTCAAGAGAAATTTGGTTCGCTCCCCATTAAAACCAAATCAATACGTTTTAGGATCCTGGAGAAGAGGTTTTTTGTTTTTGCACCATCCATTCCCTGTTTATGCTTCCTCAGGAGGGCTGTGCTGGGGGTTTTCTGGAACTGGCATTCGCGCTCCTCTACGCACATGAGTCCAAACACCATCCTCGTCATAAATTCATATCACCGTGATGCCCTAGCGTTGGCGGGCTCCTTTAAATCCACCATCTCAGCTGATGCTTACAGTGACGTGTCTCGGTGGGGATTATCAGCTGACAGATGAGGCAAGTGAGGTCCAGAATCTGCACCACCCTTAGAGCTTTCAACGCCAGCAAGTGCAGCCCCTGTCTCAGGAGCCTTCTCTTCCCAGTGTCTCCCTCCACATTTTCTAAGACCCCTGCCATGCCTGGGACCAATCATGCTGAGAATGCCACCTGGCTGGGGCACCCAGTCCTGGGCAGAGATTCATGTGGAGTCTGGTTCCTTTTTCCCGGGTCTCCCCTGTCCAACCTTCCCCCAGGCATGTGAGGGTGACCAGATGTCCCGAGGAGTTGCAGGCCTGTGTTCATAGGACCGTCTTGGGGTCCTAGGGTCGTTCTGGGTCTCCATGATCAGCACAGTGTTTCTGGTCAATGAAAGGTGCTAGTGTGTTGATTCAGGGCGACTCTCACTCACTTTGGACCCAAGACGAGTTGAGGACTCTGTACTGATAGTTCACTGCCAAGCCCTAGGCTTGAGCCATGTGGGGGTCATGACTTGGCATGCCTCAGCATGTTCCAGTTGGTGCCAGCTCTGGTGTACAGCACCCAAGGGGGTGGGGGTGGTGGCAGCTATCCTTTACCCCACACAGAATGGAGGTCAGGCACACTGGCTCAACGAACAGACCTGAGAAGGCTGCATATAAATAATTTTTAATATGTTAAAGCACATTAAAAATGTACTAGGAGTGTGGCTAGTTAAAGGAATTCCATAGGGAATTGTTTTCTTAAAAAGGAGAACCTCTCATTAATCACTCCTTAATTCATCCAGTGCCTATGTCTGGGTGATCTCAGCTCACTGCAAGCTCTGCTTCCCGGGTTCCAGCGAGTCTCCTACCTCAGCCTCCCGAGTACCTGGGATTACAGGCATCTGTCAACACGCCTGGCTAATTTTGTATTTTTAGTAGAGACAGATTTTTGCCATGTTCGCCAGGCTGGTCTTGAAATCCTGATCTCAGGTGATCCTCCCGCCTCAGCCTCCCAAAGTGCTGGGATTACAGGTGTGAGCCAGGCTGGTCTTGAGCTACTGACCCCAGGTGATCCTCCCATCCTCGGCCTCCCAAAGTGGTGGGATTACAGGTGTGAGCCGCTGCGCCCCGCCAATAAAGAACGTCTTACAAGGACATTCTTGGTTGCCAAAAACTTTGTTCCCAGGGCCAGTAATAATGCCAGATGAATGGTTAGGCCAGAAAATAACAATGAAATATTAACTAAAATAATGTCAGGTGTCCAAGAAACCGTGAAGTATAATTTCTAGACATCTTTGCTGGAGGGAGGGGCCTATTCTGGGCCAGGACTGGCTACATCATTTGCAGGGTTCAATGCAAAATGAGAATGCAGGCCACTTGTCCCAAATTTTAAGAATTTCAAATTGGTGACAGCAGAGCATTAAGCCCAGCATGGGACCCTTCTCAGTGTAGCCCGTGTGCTGCTACACAGGTCACACCGCCACAAAGCCAGCCCTAGGCTGGGGGAGGGAGAGACTTTTAGCAAAGCCTTTTCAGGGCCCCAGTAAGGGAAGTCCTGGCTTTGCTGGGAAGCTGCCTCTAGTGCCTTCCAGCGCATGTCTCCATGGCTCTTCACACCAGATTGTGTGAGCAGGTGATCAATGTCCTTGGCTCTGAGATAAGCGAGTGGTCCAGGCGGACCTGAGTACTTGGAGAAGTTTTTGTTTTGTTTTGTTTTGTTTGAGACAGGGTCTCGCTCTGTTGCCCAGGCTGGAGTGCAGTGGCTGGATCTTAGCTCACTGCAACCTCCGTGTCCCAGGCTCAAGCCATTCTCCCACCTCAGCCTCCCGAGTAGCTGGGACTATAGGCACTTGCCACTACACCCAGCTAATTTTTGTATTTTTGTAGAGACAGGGTTTCACCGTGTTGCCCAGGCTGGTCTCGATCTCCTAGGCTCAATCGAACTGCCCGCCTCGGCTTCCTAAAGGGCTGGTATTACAGGCATGAGCCACCTTGCCCAGCCTGGAGAAGGATTTTTGATGAATCCCAATTGACCCTCTGAAACCAGCTTTAATGTCACCTCCCCTGAAGTGGCATTGGCCGCTCCTCCACAGCCCATCTACAGAACCATGCACACCCATCTTACCACGTTCATTCCCTCCCCTGTACCTGTGGTTGGCACACACCTGTCTCACCCACCACCTAGAGGCTTCTGCAGAGCCTGGGTCCTCAGCGCTGGGCCTGGCCCACAGAAGTGCTTAGGGAGTATTCCTTGAGAGCACTCCCGCTTGCGAAGGCCTCCCACCTAAGAGGGGTCACCTTGCTGGGCAGTGAGCAAGGAGGCAGCAGGAACTCCAGCCCAGGGAACAGTCACAACTGCCCAGGGAGTCTGGGACCTTTTCCCAGAGCAGAGGAGATGGAGATGGGACCTGGAGGATGCCCTGCATGCGGCCAGGTGGGCAGTGGGAATGGGAATTCCAAGGAGAGGAGAGCTTGCCAAGCGCACTTAGCTGTGAGAGTGACTGGGGAACTTTAGGAAGAGGCCAGGTGTTCATCGGGGAGGAGGGGAGCAGTCCGTTGGTGCTCATTCAAGGAGCAAGGCCATCCTGGACAGCAGGGAGTAGGGGAAGGTCATCATCAAAGCTGTGCCCCAGAAAGATAACCTTGGCCACAGCAGGAGGACAAGTCAGAGTTCACAGGCCTGGAATTGGAGTGGCTATGAGGGGGCTGCCATGTCCCCAGACAGCAGTGTTGGGCCTGAGCATGGCAGGGGTGCTAGGTGGGGGTGAGGGGTTGGGGGGGGGGACAGGCTCAAGAATCACCTGTGGCCGGGCGCGGTGGCTCATGCCTGTAATCCCTGCACTTTGGGAGGCCGAGGTGTGCAGATCACGAGGTCAGGAGTTCAAGACCAGCCTGGCCAACATGGTGAAACCCCATCTCTACTAAAAATACAAAAATTAGCTGGGCATGGTGGTGCACGCCTGTAATCCCAGCTACTCGGGAAGCTGAGGCAGGAGAATTGCTTGAATCCAGGAGGCAGATGTTGCAGTGAGCCAAGAGCATGCCACTGCACTCCAGTCTGGGTGACAGAGCAAGACTCCATCTCAAAAAAAAACAAAAACAAAAAAACAATTATCTCTGCAGGAGTACCAGGCTGGGGAAGGAGGGATGGAACCAGGAGGCTGAGGGAGTTGAGAACAATGGCCAGATTCCAACTTGGGCAACAGGAAGAAGGGCGATTGTTGAGGGTTGAATCTGTCCCCCAAAGTTCACAGGTTGAAACTGAACCCCAGTGGGATGGCATTAAGAGGTGGGGCCTTTGGGAGGTGAGTAGTCATGGTGGGGGGCCTCGTGAATGAAATTCATGCCCATTGGAGGCCATGGGAAGCTGCCTCTCGCTTCCACCGCATGAGGACACAGCTGTCTGTGAGCTGGAAGCTGTCCTCACCAGACACTGAACCTGCTGGTGCCTTGATCTCAGAATTCCAGACTTCACAAATGAAAGAAATAAATTTCTGTTATTTATAACCCCCACCCCACCCCGCCAAGTTGATGGTATTTTGTTACAGCAGGGACTGAGACAGCAATCAATGAACACAACCAATGAGAACATTCGTGGCGACCTCAGCGCCACGTGCGGGCCTTTGCATGCATCTCCCTGTGTGACCCCAACACTGCTCCTCATTCACAGGCTCCAAGTTAATTGTGCAGAAACGCACACAGCTCACCCCACGTCTGGCTGGCCCCAAGCCCTTGTGTCTAGCCACAGTGACCTCTGCCAACAGAGAAGCCCCTGGCTTTCTTGAGCAGGGAGGTGAGAAAATAGCAGAAGTCCTTTAGGAAGAGCTTTTGCAGGTACGGCTGCTCCTGGGCTCCCTTCAGCAGGGGCTCATCTCACAGGCTCCTGTTTTCATTTCCTATTACTGGGAGATCGGCTGTCAGCCCAGGTGTCATCTCAGCACTCAGTGCAGCCTCCAGCCAAGCCAGCTGGGCCCCAGTCACCTACATGTGGGGTCTGCTGTTCTGTAGACAGGCCCTGGCCTCGGCTGTGCCATTTACTCTTTCAGCCCCACTGCTGGGGCCCATGTCACCACCCAGCTCATCGCTCACCAGTGGAATGCTGTCACCCCTATGGAACAGTGTCACCCATCAATGGAACACTGTCACTCTCCCATGGAACACTGACACCCTCCCATAGAAACTGTCACCCACCAATGGAACACTATCACCCCCATGGAACACTGTCACCCCCATGGAACACTGTCACCCTCCCATAGAAACTGTCACCCACCCATAGAAACTGGCCGGGCGTGGTGGCTCACGCTTGTAATCCTAGCACTTTGGGAGGCTGAGGCGGGTGGATCACGAGGTCAGGAGATCGAGACCATGGTGAAACCCCGTCTCTACTAAAAGTACAAAAAATTAGCCGGGCGTGGTGGCGGGCGCCTGTAGTCCTAGCTACTCGGAGAGGCTGAGGCAGGAGAATGGCGTGAACCCGGGAGGCAGAGCTTGCAGTGAGCCGAGATCGCACCACTGCACTCCAGCCTGGGTGACAGAGCGAGACTCCGTCTCAAAAAAAAAAAAAAAAAAAGAAACTGTCACCCACCAATGGAATGCTGTCATCCCCATGGAACAGTATCTCCCTCCAATGGAACACTATCACTCACCAATAGAATGCTGTCAGTCTCTCATGGAACACTGTCACCCACCAGTGGAAAACCATCACCCGCCAATGGAACACTGTCACCTGCTAATGGAACACTGTCACCCTCTCATGGAACAGTCACCCACCAATGGAATGCTGTCATCGGCACGGAACAGTGCCTCCCACCAACGGAACACTGTCACCTGCCAATGGAATGCTGTCACCCTGTCATGGAACAGTCACCCACCAATGGAACGCTGTCACCCTCTCATGGAACACTGACACCAATGGAACACTGTCATCCACCAATAGAATGTTGTCACAATGGAAAGAGACTGTTTTTGGATGTGCTGCTCTTGAGGTCCCTCAGGACATCCCAGCAGAGACGAAAAGTTGGCCTGGTGATTGGAGGCAGCTGGTGCAAGACTGACCATTGAAGCCTTGGCTGAGCTGTGATCCCCTAGGGAGAGGGTGTAGGGTAAGAGGTCCCAGGCCCAAGTGTTCAGGGGTCTGAGAAGGAGCCACAGAGTGTGTGGGGGAGGCCACTGTCCCTGGGTCCCCGCTGAGAGCTCAGGGCAGGCAGGCCTGACACGTAAATGGAGACCACTGGTGACTCCTCAAGAGGAAATGAGGGAGCACGAAGGGGTGGCAGACACTACAACCAGGAGTGCCCGCCCCACAGTGCCCCGGGGTGCTGACTGTGAGTCATGTCTCTTCCCACAGTCCCTAGCCTTGATCTGGTGGAAACGCACTTCCTTTCTCCTCATATTACAGTCCCAGAGAAGGAAGGGAGCAGGTCCAAAGTCACCCAGCAAGGTGGGTGCAGAGACAGGAGAGCGCCTGGCTTGGGGTCAGTCCCGCTGCCTTGGTGGGAAGTATTTAATGGGCCTTGAATCGGCAGAAGCTCAGGGTGGTTCCAAGCTGCACCTCATACCTGCCGGGACCTGTGGCAAATCCTTTTCACCTCCTTGAGCCTGGTGTCCTCACCCAAAGAGCAAGGACCACAGGACCCTCCGGCTCTGTCTCCGTCAGGTCCATGTGAGGCTCAAACCCAGCGAGGCACCTGGGCTGCTTCCATGAACATTCCAGACTAAAACTCATGCAGAGCACACCCTGGGGGCCAGCTTTGGACACTGGCCTGCCTGGACAGGGCACAGGGACCGGCCGCTTCCTCTGCTAGAAGTGACTACATGAAAGAGAAGTGGGCGGGGGATGGATGTGCACGCCTGTTCCCAAGGGAAACGGGTCTCCCTGCGGATTGGAGCGTTCGCTTGTCTCCAAACCGCACCAGGTCATGGAGACCCAGGAGGCGCTGCCAGGCAACTTGCCGGTGTCACAAGCATCTGTGGCCAAAAAGGAAAAAAGCATCTCAGTGTTGCCCAAGATCAAGGCTATGCATGGGTGGGCCCTGGATGGCAGCCAGCATGCACCAGCTGAGAACCGTTCTTCTAAGCAGCCTCAGATTCCGCAGAGGCTGCGCGGTGTGGCTGGAGGGGGACTGCCTGTGACGGCAATGTTCTGACTTGCATTTGGGAGATCTGCGGAATGTGGACAGGAGACTGACTTTCTAGAACAAATGACTTCCCTTCTATGGACCGAGCAGAAAGAGCGCTGGGCTTGGCGCCTGGCGAAGGGAGTTTCTGCCCCAGTTGCTGTGTAGCCCTGGATGGGTGTGGCCCCGGGCTCCGCAGGTGCAGGTGAGATGCACAGTGTGAGGTCCCGTGGGGGCTGGTCAGGACACAGTCCTCACACAGGCCCATGAACACAGAGCCTTTCTTAGGGCACCATGGCACCAGGTTCCAGCTCTTGGCTCTATTTCCTTCCCCTTCCAGAGTATCAGGGATTGGATTCAGGGTCTGCTTGGGATTTTTGGCTGCCATGGGCTTCAGCAGTCCTTTCCCCAAAAGGGAAACAGAGTTAGCGTTTTAAGGAGTCCGTATAGGTACCATTGCCCGCTTAGTTCAGTGTTGCAGACAGGGACTCTGGGGCTGGCCCAGTTTGCCCACGTCACTGGGAGGGGAGCCAGTGTGTGGGCCCAGGTCTAGACCCCAGGCCCGGTCCCCCCATCAGCTCACAGCAAACAAGTCTTGGCGTCGTGGGGCCTCTGTGCCCTCGCCTGAAGAAGGAAATGAGGATTCCAGGCTCCCTGCCTCACAGCAGTATTGGGGACTTTAGCAAAAATGAGGTCACTGCTGTCTTAGGACCTCTTGGTTTCCAAAGTTCTGTTTCACTTCAGTGCTCGCTGTCATCTGTGGATGGGAGACGGCAGGCAGTATCACCCACCTCACTTCAGAGGCAAGGGTGGTCAGGGAAAGGCCAGCCAGCCAGTCAGCTAGCCAGTGTGCAGACTGGTCCCAGTAGGGGCCAGTGATGGGGCCCACATGACCCTCCAGGCACATCACTTCCAGGACCCCGCCACTGGCAGGACTTGGCCTCTGAAGGCAGTGCCTCATCCCTACCCCACGCTGCCCCCCAGGAGGGCACATCCTGGCACCACCATGTACTACTGTGTGGCCCTGGCCAAAGACGTCTTTGAGCCTCTGTTTCATCATTTATAAAGTAGGGATAAGACTGCTGACCTGGGGGCGGGGGCTGTAGGGAGAGGATGAATCAAAACCCCTGGCCCAGTGCCTTAGGTGGATCAACCCCATCACTGTTGGCAAAGGCAACACCCGATGTGCACGCTGCACGCCAGCAGCATCCCAGCTACTCAAAGGGTGTCTGCTACCTTGCACACACCCTGCCTCCCTCCTTTCTCATTTCCTCCCTGTTTCTGCCTCTCTCCCTTTTTTCCTGCTTTCATGCATGTATTTGGAATTATACCTTGCCAAGCTATAAAAAGGGGTCAAGGTGGCCTTTAATAAAACAAATATAGCATAACCACTAACATGGGGGGAAGGGCTGGGTACGTGGCTCACACCTGTAATCCCAGCACTTTGGGAGGCTGAGTCGGGAGGATCGCTTGAGCCCAGGAGTTCAAGACTGGCCTGGGCAACATGGCGAAACCCTGTCTCTGCAAAAACAAAACAAAACAAACAAACAAAAAAAAAACGAAAAAACAAAACAAAACTAGCCAGACATGGTGTTGTGCACCTGTAGTCCCAGCTACTCAGGAGGCTGAGGTGGGAGGATTACTTGAGCCAGACAGGTTGAGGCTGCAGTGAGCCATGATGGCGCCATTGTACTCCAACCTGAGCAAGAGATAGAGATCCCCATCTCAAACAAAAAGAAATAGGGGGAAGGAAAGAAGACAGAGGTCAAGGGAGAGGGTCAGCGAGTGAGTGATGTCGTCTTCACTTACGAAGGACCATATGAGGCATTAGAGCGCGTGCCCTTTCCATGTAAAGTCTTTGAATGCAGGGCCTTGTTGCCCATGTCGTCCACCAGTAGAGCCAAGGTTCCCAGGGTGGATCTGCTCAGTCTGGAGTTCTAGAGCTGGGAAGACTTTTCAGGATCCTTAAGATCATCTCATCATCCCTTCTATTTCCAGATGGGGAAACTGTGTCTCTAAGTCAGGGCATGGCACGGCATGGCAGGAAGAAAAATGAAAGCTGTGAGTAGTCTGACCTGTCAGATGCATAGGGCATATCTGCCTCAGTGCAGCTGGGAGAAACGTGGTGATAGGTTAAGAAAACCTTATCTCTGTGTGATGTTTTGTCTGCAGGGAATCTGCTTTGGTGAAATTTAAAGTTTGAACGCCTTGAGAACAGCTCGACGTTCGGCTGACTGTTAGTGAGGGATTTGCTGCTCTTGCGCACTCTCGGGACTGGAATTCACATGCTACCTCCTCCCGTCACCCATTTAGAATAAGACTTTTCGTAAATCACACTTAATTTGAACCTCAGTGGGGTTTTTCCAGTAAAATATCAATAATAACACTTCCCATCTCCTCATAGGGCTTTTTTTGTGAGCTAAACAAGAAAGATGTTAAAGTACTTCCTTTTTAAATACAGTTTTTAAAATTGTAAGAGATGGGGTCGGCCGGGCGCGGTGGCTCATGCCTGTAATCCCAGCACTTTGGGAGGCCGAGGCGGGCGGATCACAAGGTCAGGAGATCGAGACCATCCTGGCTAACACAGTGAAACCCTGTCTCTACTAAAAAAAATACAAAAAATTAGCTGGGCGTGGTTGCCAGATTACTTGAGCCCAAGAGTTCAAGACTAGCCTGGCCAACATGGTGAAACTCCATCTCTACTAAAAATATAAAAATGAGCAAGGCATGGTGGTGGGCGCCTATAATCCCAGCTACTTGGGAGGCTGAGGCAGGAGAATGGCGTGAACCCGGGAGGCGAGCTTGCAGTGAGCCAAGATAGCTCCACTGCCCTCCGGCCTGGGCGAAAGAGCGAGACTCCTTCTCAAAAAAAAAAAAAAAAAGAGAGATGGGGTCTCACTATGTTGCCCAGGCTGGCCTCAAACTCTTGGGCTTAAGCAACCCACCTGCCTCGGCCTCCCAAAGTGCTGAGATTACAGGCATGACCCACCTCGCCCAGTCTTAAAGTATGCATACTTCTTAAAGCATAAAAGTGCCACCTAAGGGTGAGTTGTGACCAGGCTCAGTCACCTCGTACCACAAGCTGCCTGTGGGTCTGAGGGCTCCTTCCCTTTGATCAGTGAGGGGTGAGAACACCTTCAGATCTGGCCTCCTCTGGCAGCCCTTCATCCTCGAGGTGGGTTTTGTGATTCTTCTATCCCAGGTCTTCTCTCAGATATCTTCACAACGTGCCTCTCCTGGGATGCCCATCAGCACCTCATCTGGCTTATAAACTTCTCAACACCAGCTGCTTCTCGTGGTTAAGTGAAAAGTCGACTGATTTCCACTTTGTGGTTTCTCTCCTCTCCGACTATGTATCGCATATCCTAATACCATACAGGGAATATTAAGCTGAAGCGAGGGCTTTAAGTAACTTAAGAACTGCCAAACGTCTTTGCTCTCATTTCTTTTAATAAACAAAAGTTCTTTCCTCTCTACTGAATATAGCACAGAGAATATATCCCTTCCCGTTCATCTTGAGTAAGGAAAAAAATCCCCAACAACTCTGTAATATGATTCTCCTTTTAAAATGTTCTATCGGCCAGGCACAATGGCTCACGCCTATAATCCCAGCACTTTGGGAAGCCAAGGTGGGAGGATTGGTTGAGCCCAGGGGTTCAAGACCAGCCTGGACCACGTGGCAAAACCCCATCTCTGCAAAAAATAATAATAAAAAAATTGGCTGGGTGTGGTGACACACGTCTGTAGTCCCAGCTACCTGGGAAGCTGAGGTGGTAGGATCACTTGTGCCAGGGAGACGGAGGCTGCTGTGAGCCAAGATCACACCACTGCACTCCAGCCTGAGCTACAGAGTGAGACCCTGTCTCAAAAAAAAAGTTCTGTTTTGTACTTCAGGGCTACTCCTCAAATTTTGATCATGAGTCTTGGAGTTTGTTGCTCATGTCAGGTTTAGCAGTACTTGCCCACGTGGTGGGAACCTAGAATCATAAGCCCCTATTCTCCTAAAAGAGACCTGCCCCACCTGCAGCCTGTCAGAAAGACCTGGAAAGGAAGGGGTGGATAGGACGTGCTGGCTTCCAGTCCTGGCTGTGTGGCACTAGCTTTTGGCCTTCAGCAAGTTAAAACTTGTGTACCCTCAGGGTAACAGTTGTACCTGCTGGGCCTTGTTGGTGTCATCATGAGAGATATCCTTAGTGTTAATCCTTAGTACAGCACCTGGCCCATGACAGGAGTCCAACGTTATGATACCTGAATTCTATTTTCCTGAATCCATTAGAATACCTGAATTCTATTGAAATACCTGAATCCATTAAAATGCCTGACTCCATTAGAACACCTGAATCCCATTAGACTACGTGCATTCCATACCTGAATCCATTAGAATACCTGAATTCTATTAGACCATCTGAATCCATTAGAATACCTGCATTCTATTGAAATACCTGGATCCATTAAAATGCCTGAAACCATTAGAACACCTGAATCCTATTAGAATACCTGAATTCCATACCTGAACCATTAGAATATCTGAATTCTATTAGACCACCTGAATCTATTAGAACACCTGAATTCCATTAGAATGCCTGACTCCATTAGAACACCTGAATTCCATTAGAATGCCTGCCTCCATTAGAACACCAGAATCTCATTAGAATATCTGAATCCATTAGAAGGCCTGAATTCCATTAGAATACCTGAATCCATTAGAATGCCTGAATCCATCAGAATATCTGAACCATCAGAATGCCTGACTCCATTAGAACACCTGAATTCCATTAGAATACCTGACTCCATTAGAACACCTGAATT
Organism: Hylobates moloch; assembly: GCF_009828535.3. Lineage (NCBI taxonomy): Eukaryota > Metazoa > Chordata > Mammalia > Primates > Hylobatidae > Hylobates > Hylobates moloch. The sequence continues at coordinate 26,159,818 of NW_026652294.1, read as the reverse complement.
CCATTAGAATGCCTGACCCCCATTAGAACATCAGAATCCCATTAGAATATCTGTATCCATTAGAATGCCTGAATTCCATTATCTGAACTTTTGTTTTGGGTGTGTACTAGTTTCCTGGGGCTGCTGTTGATAAGTGACCACAAACTTGGTGGTTTAAAACGGCAGAAATACATTCTCGCGCAGTTCTGGAGGCCAGAAGTCTGAAGTCAAGATACTCTTTTCACATAAGGTCACATTCACAGATTTCAGGAGTTCAGATGTGGACACATCCTTTGGGGAGCCACCATTCAACCCACTGCAGGTGCCATGTCCCAATCTTCTTCTGTCGACTAAGTCTTATCAGGTGCTCACCTCCCCTCTTTGGGTCTCAGTCTCCCAGGTATAAAATAAGGGAAGTCCCCAAGAGCTTCAAGTCTCTGACACTATGACTTTGAGTAGTCCCAGCTTAGCCCCTAGATCCCTAAGATCATTGATCAATGGTTGTTCCTCTGTGCCTCAGTTTACCCATTGTGAAATTAAGAAGCTAGATGAGGCCAGGCACGGTGGCTCACACCTGTAATCCCAGCACTTTGGGAGGCTGAGGCAGGAGGATCACCTGAGGTCAGGAGTTTGAGACCAGCCTGGCCAACATGGTGAAACCTCGTCTCTACTAATAATACAAAAATTAGCTGAGTGTGGTGGTGCATGCCTGTAATCCCAGCTACTCGGGAGGCTGAGGCAGGAGAATTGCTTGAAGGCAGAGGTTGCAGTGAGCCGAGATTGCACCATTGCACTCCAGCCTGGGCAACAGAGCAAGACTCCATCTCAAAAAAAAAAAAAAAAAAAAGAAGCTGGATGAGATCAGTGATTCTCAATTACAAGTTGAAGGTGAGAATTACTTGGGACATTTTCGAAGTCTAAAGGGCCATGCCCTGCCCTGGATCTCATGAATAACATCTTCTGGGGAGGGTTGAGTCCCTTCACCAGCTGGCACTGCGGGTCTACCCAGTATTAGTGCTTCCTGGGTTTTACTGACTTTTTTGGGTGGAGGCACCACAGCAGTCAGCTACTCCCTGGTTACATTAGTTACTTCTGCACCATCCCTTGTTTTATCAGGGAAGGAAATGGGAGAGTTTTATGGAAAGAGAAGTCCAGGAATATAAAGACACCAGATACATGAGTGACCATTTAGGGCTGGCGGTGGTTTTTCACACCACTGATCTCATGCGGAGTGAAAAAGTGATTTCATGTGTGGGGCATGAAATCAATTTGGTGGTTGAGATCAATGTATAAAAGATAGAATAGAAACTATCACAATGCATAGATATTTTTTCCACAAAATTCATTCAGTTGCAGGTATGTACATACGAGGTGTGGGTCCTGGGCTTCTATGTACAATTTGTTTCTTACTGTGGGTCCAGGTCAAACAGTGTGAGAGCCACTGCTCTCTGAAAAAAAAAAAAAAAACCTTCAAAGAGAGGAGATGGGGTCCCAGAACTGTACCCTTGTCTATGGCAGAGGACCCTCCAGGCAGTTTCTCTCCTGAAGTCTCCAATGTTGTGCTGACCCCAAAGACTCTCTGGCTATGGCTGACATTGCAGACACTCAGGTACCCCGGGGGTAGTACATGCTCGGGGGACAGCTAGGAAGGTGCGGGGTCCAATCCAAGTTGACCATTTGGTAGTGGCTGCCCGGAAAGCTGTGTCGATAAGGATTTGTGGACCATGTTCAGGCTCAGCCAGGAAGAGAGCCATGATTGATTATTCACGTCTTGGGAGCGGGAGAAGCAGGGTGGTGTGTGTGCCTCTTGGGTGCTGTCTCTGTCTCAGGAAAGGAGAGGGGGGGTTGAGGTTAAAATCCCCCTCCTGCCTCTGACTTGAGATGTCATTGAAGTTCTCTGAACCAACCTTTCTTCATCTATAAACTGAGAGAATGAGCAAGATGACTTTGACTATCGCTTCTAACTTTGAGAGTTTAATTGGATTACGTTGGAGGATCTGTCTCCCCTTGAGTCAGGGTGCGTGTGTGTGTGTGTGTGTGTGTGTCTAGAGAGAGAGAGAGAGAGAGAGCAAGCAGGGGGCAGGACACTGAGAGGAGTCCCTGCTACTGCTCTGGACACACTGGATGGCTTTCTTTGGCTTAAACATGGGAAGCTTTGTCAGGACCAGGGACTCAGAGAACCTGGTGGAGGTGACGAAGGCAGGTGACATGCACCTAAGGTGGGGTCCAGACTCCCTCTTCTCTACTTATCCCAATAGGGTTGTGCACTAAGTCAACCATGGACCAGCACATATTGAATGCCTACTGTATACCAAGGACACCTTAGTCCACACCCACAAAGTAATTTACAAACAAGCCCTGGAAGATCCATTAAGTAGAGGTCCAGAGTGGGTGTAGGGTGTGGCTGGGGACCTGGGGCACAGGGCAGGTGGTTCCACTTAAATTTGGCTCATGCTCCTGGGTGGCCGAGTGACATAGTTCAGTTCGATCACCCTTGGTCACCTGGACAAGGGAAGATAAACTGTTTGTATTCTATCTGCCTCATGTTCTTCTCGAAGGTATTTTTATCCCTCAGACTCTAAAAGTCAGATGCCACTTCTACACTCAGCACTGCAAATGTGCCCACACCTAGGACTCCTCCCTGGCCCCCTCTTCACTCAGGCCAGTCCAACAGGGCTTAGAGGGTGGCCCACAGCAGGGTCGGGGGCTGAGCTCTGTGGGAAACAGGTGTGGATAGGACGCTGTCCTTAACCCCAGGGAGCTTTTCTGGGCGAGACAGCCAGACAACAGACCCAGATGACAATAGCACGAGGTAGAGGGAGCAAAACCAACTGCAGCTGGGCCCAGAGGAGGGCAGAGCTCATTACTCTGGGGAGTTATTAGTCCAGCAAGCATTGATTGAATGCTGGTGTCAAGACAATTACAGAGAGACCACAGCGGGTGGCTCCAGATGGCAGGGGAGACAGAACCATAACCAATGCCTAGAGCCAGGACTGGGAACACAGTTCCAAGGGGGCAGAAGGGTGGGGTGGGCTGCGGAGTACCACGAAGGCCTAGGATCTTTCCACTCGGCTGTTTTCTCTTCTTCTCTAGTGATATGAGCAGGCAGGAGCTCTGGAGCCAGGCTGCCTGAAGCTGAAGGCTGGTTCCACATGCTACTGAGTACCTGTGGATGCGTTACCCGGTCTCTCTGTGCCTCAGTTTCCTCATCCAAAAATGAGATGTATTCGTCTGCCAGGGCTGCCATAACAAAATACCACAGGCTTTGTGGCTTAAACAACAGAAGTTCATTTGGAAGGTGGAAGTCCAAGATCAAGGGGTCATCAGGATTGGTTTCTAGTGAGGTCTTTCTGGCTTGCAGACAGTTCGCTGTCTCGCTTTGTCCTCACATGGCCTTTCCTCTGTGAGTGCCCAGGCAGAGACCCCCCGTCTGGGGGTCTCTCTTCTCTCTCTCTCTCTTTTTAATTTATTGAGATGGAATCTTGCCCTGTTGCCCAGGCTAGAGTACAGTGGTATGATCTCAGCTCACTGCAACCTCTGTCTCTTGGGTTCAAGTGATTCTTCTGCCTCAGTCTACTGAGTAGCTGGGATTACAGGCAGGCACCACCACACCCAGCTAATTTTTGTATTTTTAGTAGAGATGGGTCTCACCATGTTTGCCAGGCTGGTCTTGAACTCCTGACCTCAAGGGATCCACCCGCCTTGGCCTCCCAAGTGCTGGAATTACAGGCGTGAGCCACCACATCTAGCCCCTCTTCCCCTTCCTCTTCCTCTTCCCCTTCCCCTCCTCCTTTCCCTTTCCCTTCCCCCTCCCCCTTCCACCACCTCCTCCTCCTTTTCTTAAAGATGGAGTTTTGCTCTTGTTGCCCAGGCTGGAGTGCAATGGCACAATCTTGGCTCACTGCAACCTCTGCCTCCCGGATTCAAGCAATTCTCCTGCCTCAGCCTCCTGAGTAGCTGGGATTACAGGCATGTGCCACCATGCCTGGCTAATTTTGTATTTTTCGTAGATATGGGGTTTCTCCATGTTTGTCAGGCTGGTCTCGAACTTCTGACCTCGGGTGATCTGCCTGCCTTGGCTTCCCAAAGTGCTGAGATTACAGGCATGAGCCACTGTACCTGGCCCCTCTTCTCTTCTTATAAGGACATCAGTCCTATTGGATTAGGGCCCTACTCCTGCAACCTTATTTAACCTTAATTCCCTCCTTAAAGGCCCTACCTCCAAAAACAGTCACATTGGGGACTGGGGCTTCAACATATAGATTTTGGAGGGATGCAATTCAGTCTATAACATGTCATCCTCTGGCCCATCAAAACTCATGTTCCTAACACATAAAAAATACCTTCACCTCATCGGTCGGGCATGCTGTGTCCCAGCTACTAAGGGGGCTGAGGTGGGAAGATCACTTGAGGCCACGAGTTTGACACCAGCCTGGGCAACATAGCAAGACACCTATCTCTACAAAAACAATAATAATAAAAAAAAATTACCATGCATGGTGGGTGTGTGCCTGTAGTCCCAGCTACTAGGGAGGCTGAGGCAGGAGGATTGCTTGAGCCCAGGAATTCAAGGCTGCAGTGAGCTATAATCATGCTGCTGAACTCCAGCCTGGGCAACAGCGTGAGACCTCGTGTCCAAAAACACACATACAAAACAAAACCAAAAACTTTCACCCCATCCCAACAGCCCCAAGAGTCTTAACTGTTCCTCAACTCTGAAGCCTAAAGTCTCATCTAAATATCACTTAAATCGTGTATGGGGCCGGGCGCGGTGGCTCACGCTTGTAATCCCAGCACTTTGGGAGGCTGAGGCGGGCGGATCACGAGGTCAGGAGATCGAGACCACGGTGAAACCCCATCTCTACTAAAAATACAAACAATTAGCCGGGCGTGGTGGCGGGCGCCTGTAGTCCCAGCTACTGGGAGAGGCTGAGGCAGGAGAATGGCGTGAACCCGGGAGGCGGAGCTTGCAGTGAGCCGAGATCGCGCCACTGCACTCCAGCCTGGGCGACAGAGCAAGTCTCCGTCTCAAAAATCATGTATGGGTGAGACTCAAGGTATGATTTCTCCTGAGGCAAAATTCCTCTCTAGCTGTAAGCCCATGAAATCAGACATATGTGCTTCCAAACGCAATGTGAGGACAGGCATAGGACATGTTCTCATTCGAAAAGAGAAAACCAAGAAGAAAGGGGTGATGGGTCCCAGGCAAGTACAAGATCTAGCAAGGCAAAGTCCTTTGGATTTTAGGCTCAAAAATGATTCTTTGGCTGGACAATTCTTTGGGACTTCTGGGCCCACTGGGGCAGTTGTCCCCTCCCCACCCCATAGCCCTGGGTGGTGACCCTGCTCAGGTGTCTGTGGCAGCCCCACTCTGGGGGCTCTGTGTGGTGGCTCTACCCCTCAGGCATTAGGAAGGTGCTGCCTGGTCTACTGGAAGCCAGGGGTGGAAGTTGCATCTTCTGGAAATGAAGAGGAAACAGCCCTGTTCCCTGGGTCTACGGTGGAAGTGGCAGCCCCCAATCTGTAAGTTGCCTTTGGAGTCATTCTTCCTCTTTTCTTGAAAGAGAAAGTATGTTCACCACCGCATCATTCTATTGTCCCGTCCTGTAGAGCCCCAGAAGTCCAAAAATGTTACTTTATTTCATCCCATCTCTGTCCCCTTTGGTCCAAACTGGCAGTCTCTGCAGATATGACCCATCCCTATTCCTGGCTTCTGCTGAGATGGGCCGTTAATGCCTTGGGTAATCTCTTTATGGAGTGACTTTCAACACTGCCCTGGTGTTGTCTCCAGAACACCTTTCTCATTTTATGCAATAAAAATGTCTTCTGGCCAGGCACAGTGGCTCACGCCTGTAATCTCATCAGTTTGGAAGGCCGAGGTGGGCAGATCATTTGTGGTCAGGAGTTCGAGACCAGCCTGGCCAACATGGCGAAACCCCGTCTCTACTAAAAATACAAAAATTAGCTAGGCATGGTGGTGCATGCTTGTAATCCCAGCTACTCATGAGGCTGAGGCAGGAGAATCACTTGAATCCGGGAAGTGGAGGTAGCAGCGAGCTGAGATTGCACCACTGCACTCTAGCCTGGGTGACAGAATGAGACTCTATCTGGAAAAAATAAAAAAAAAGAGTCTGGTTATGAATACACGGGATGATTTACCTTTTAAACCTTTTTTATTATACTTTAAGTTCTAGGGTACATGTGCACAACGTGCAGGTTTTTTACATAGGTATACATGTGCTATGTTGGTTTGCTGCACCCATCAACTCGTCATTTACATTATCCAGCTATTATTTTCGCCCAGACATACTCTGATTAAATTTAAGATCTTGACTTCACCTCACATGTACTTTGCCGTAACAAAAAAATAGAGAGCCTTGATCTGGTAGCCGCTGTGGCTCTTCCTGGCTGCGGCTCTTCCTGGCTGCGCAGTAACCTCTGGGCAGGTGTAAAGCAGATCTAGAGGCATGGGCTGGTAGGGGCAGAGGTGTAAGCAGGTGCACTCACAGTTCAGGATAATGGAGGGAGGTTCTTTGGGACCTGTTCTTGTGTGCATTGTACGCTTTTCCTACATGTAAGAATATCTAGGGCCGGGCGTGGTGGCTCACGCCTGTAATCCCAGTACTTTGGGAGGCCCAGGCAGGTGGATCACGAGGTCAGGAGATCGAGACCATCCTGGCTAACACGGTGAAATCCCGTCTCTACTAAAAATACAAAAAATTAGCCAGGTGTGGTGGTGGGCACCTGTAGTCCCAGCTACTCGGGAGGCTGAGGCAGGACAATGGCTTGAACCCGGGAGGCAGAGCTTGCAGTGAGCAGAGATTGCGCCACTGCACTCCAGCCTGGGCGACAGAGCAAGACTCTGTCTCAAAAAAAAAAAAAAAAAAAAAAAAAAGAATATCTAGGATCCAGGGCTGAGGCTGCTTCCAACACACACCCAGGTTTGCTACTTCTGGAACTGGTCAAGGTCGATCCTGCAGCCCCTGGGACTCAGTGGACCTGATTGAGGTTAATGGAGAAGCTGGATTAACAGTACAGAGATGAGCTGTTAGCACTGCACCTGCTCGACGTTGTTTCCCATCTCTGGTTCTGGGTACCTCCTGAAATATTTGTGAGGCAGGATGGGCAGAGGCCACAACCTTCACACTAGCAGATGAGAAAGCATCTGTCAGATTTTACAAACTTGGATGGTTTGTAGTGCATGGTTTCTTTTTTTTTTTTTTTTTTTTTTTTTTGAGACGGGAGTCTCGCTCTGCCCCCCAGGCTGGAGTGCAGTGGCGCGATCTTGGCTCACTGCAACCTCCGCCTCCCGGGGTCACGCCATTCTCCTGCCTCAGCCTCCCGAGTAGCTGGGACTACAGGCGCCCGCCACCACGCCCGGCTAATTTTTTGTATTTTTAGTAGAGACGGGGTTTCACCGTGTTAGCCAGGATGGTCTCGATCTCCTGACCTCGTGATCCGCCCGTCTTGGCCTCCCAAAGTGCTGGGATTACAGGCATGAGCCACTGCGCCCGGCCGAGTGCATGGTTTCAAACTGGATATTTCATAACAAATCACCAGTGTACATGGCTTTCCAATTGTTAGGTTTATTTAGCACCAGGTTGAATCTCGATTTCATACAGAGGCATACACATAAACACACACACACACACACACACACACAGTGTGCAAGTGCACACAAACCAAAGCCTCCATTGGCCTTAGCCTAAGGGGAGTGAGGAGCGGAGCCAGTGGTTGGCTGGATGAAATGCCTCAGGCTTGACGTTCATTTACAATGATACCACTAGCAAAAATAACAATCATGACAACACCTATTAATATAAGCACCCACTCTGGGAGACACCGTTCTGGGCACTGGGGTGGCAGGCAGCAATGGGGATGGAAAATGGCTCTCTGGTCTGTCCTTGGGTTTAGCTTGTGTTGCAAGCTTGGTGTCTAAATTGCTACCATTTTAGCCTGGATAGATTGATCCTAGGGTCAGGCTATCTTGGGTTATCTTTTGGATTATTTTATTTATTTATTTATTTATTTATTTATTTATTTATTTATTTATTTCTGCATTTTCAGGGGCTCTGAGATTTCAGCAGCTGTCCCAGGGAGGGTATGCTTGGGGAAGCAACTGTTTTCAAATTCTTCTCTGACTGCTCTCAGACAGACATTCTGAATCTTTAACTTTACACGTTTTCTCACGTACTTGTCTAACACATTCCTTCCTGATTTACAAACCTTGAACCATTTTCTAACTCCCTAATACATTAGTAATTATTGCAATTAGCACTTCTTCATGGCATCTTTCGTTATTATAATAATGATCTTCATTTGAAAAATTATGTGTTATTAATAACTCAGAACTCGCCAATGACTGCCACATGGCAGTTGAAAGATTTTCTTACTTATGGTCCTCCCTAGAGGGTGATAAAGCAGCCCTACAAGCCCAGCCTCCAGTCTCCTCCTCTGTAACGTCCACAGGCCACAGTGGGCAGCCGCTTGGTCAGTGTTCGTTAGGCGTCTTTTGCGAGCCCTGCACAGCTTCCACGTAAAAGGTAGCACAGCAGGCTTGGTCCTGAGTTAGACTCAGGGTCAGAAACAACTGCTTACCGGCCGGGCGCGGTGGCTCACGCTTGTAATCCCAGCACTTTGGGAGGCTGAGGCGGGCGGATCACGAGGTCAGGAGATCGAGACCACAGTGAAACCCCGTCTCTACTAAAAATACAAACAATTAGCCGGGCGTGGTGGCGGGCGCCTGTAGTCCCAGCTACTTGGAGAGGCTGAGGCAGGAGAATGGCGTGAACCTGGGAGGCGGAGCTTGCAGTGAGCCGAGATTGCGCCACTGCACTCCAGCCTGGGTGACAGAGCGAGACTCCGTCTCAAAAAAACAAACAAACAAACAAACAAAAAACAACTGCTTACCAGCTGTGCTCTCTTAGATAAGTCACCCCATGTATATTGGCCTCAGTTTCCTCACCTATACAGTGGGGTTCATAATACCTACCTTGTAGGGTTTCGTGAAGGATTAAGATGAGGGAACATGAAAAGCCCTCAGCACGATGCGTGGAGTTGAATTCTACAAACATCAGCCTGGCCCTGCGGCTGCTGCCGACGGTGATAACTTCAGATGACCACCGTGGTGCCTGACACCTGGTGGGTGCCTAAGAAATGGTCTTTCACCCGGAATCTGCACGTGAAGCAGGGAGGTGGGGGCAGGTGAAACCGGAACCAGACACCGTTCTGCTGCTTCAGCATCCAGCCAACCAAAATGAGAATAAAAGGGATTGTTTCCAAAGTCCTTGAAAGGTTTCAATGAACTCTTGGGAAACAGTAGGTGCTGATTATGTAAATAAATAATTAAACTTGACTGTGCCTACAGGTACGAGAATTGCTTGAACCTGGGAGGCAGAGGTTACAGTGAGCTGAGATTGTACCATTGCACTCCAGCCTGGGCAACAAGAGCGAAACTCCATCTCAAAAAAAAAAAAAAAAGACAAAAAACAAAACAAAACAAAAAAACAACAAGAAAACAGATGCTGGTGTGGTTGTGGAGAAATAGGAATGCTTTTACACCATTGGTGGGAATGTAAATTAGTTCAACCATTGTGGAAGCTGGTGTGGCGATTCCTCAAAGTTGTAGAACCAGAAATAACATTTGACCCAGCAATCTCATTACTGGGTATATACCCAAAGGAATATAGATCATTCTATTATAAAGATGCATGCACGAATTTGTTCATTGCAGCACTATTCACAACAGCAAAGACATGGAATCAACCCAAATGACCATCAATGATAGACTGGATAAAGAAAATGTGGTACATATACACCATGGAATACTATGCAGCCATAAAAAGGAACAAGATCATGTTTTTTGCAGGGACATGCATGGAGCTGGAAGCCATTATCCTCAGCAATGCAGGAATAGAAAACCAAACAACACATGTTCTCACTTATAAGTGGGAGCTGAACAATGAGAACACATAGTCATGGGGAGCGGAATAACACATACTTGGGCGTGTCGGGGGCAGGGCGGGGGGGGAAGCATGTGGGGCTTAATACCTAGGTGATGGGTTGACAGGTGCAGCAAACCTCAATGGCACACAGTTACCTATGCAACAAATCTGCACATCCTGCACATGTACCCCAGAACTTAAAATTAAAATTTAAAAAAAAAGGAAAAAAGAAATGAAGCTGTTGGCAGAGCCCTGCTCCTTGGTCCTCTGAGCTTCAGAGTGGAGCCTACCCCACGCCTCTCAGCAGCCGGTGTGGCCAGCAGTCCTTGGCGTCCTCTGCGTTTGACAGCACCTGGCGTTCTCCCTGGGTCTCTGCGAGAAAACTTTCTGTTTCTTCTCCGTGTTCCATAAAGACACCAGTCATATGGGCTGAGGGCCCACCCGAACCCAGAATGACTCCGTCCGGATTTGACTTCTGTGAAGACTCTACTTCCAAACAAGGTCATATTCTGCAGTTCCAGAAATAATGAGAATTTGGAGGGAATGCTCTCCAGTCCAGCGCAGGGCAGAAAGTGCAGGGACGGTGGCCTCTCCTGAGCTGAGACCTGGCCTTTTATGGTTCACAAAGAACCCCCTAAAAACAACCTTGAGAGAGCAGGGCTGTAACATCCCAACCTGTCACCTCCCTAGCCTCCCTGCCGCCCTCACCCAATCCTGCTTTCCCATGGCTGCCTCCTCTCCCTCACTCCACCCACCTCACCTGCCCCAGGGTTCCCCCCTCTCCCTCACTCCCCCCACCTCACA